>NC_135232.1:23563432-23745932 GCF_051348905.1 Ranitomeya variabilis
GTAATATAGGCTGTATGTGAGCTATGCATGTCTCTCTTCCAGTAATATAGGCTGTTTGTGAGGTCTGTATGTCTCTCCCAGTAATATACGCTGGATGTGAGGTCTGTGGTTCTCTCCCAGTAATATAGGCTGGATATGAGGTCTGTGTGTCTCTCCCAGTATTATAGGCTTGATCTGAGGTCTGTGTGTCTCTCTTCCAGTAATATAGACTGTATGTGAGCTATGCGTGTCTCTCTTCCAGTAATATAGGCTGTTTGTGAGGTCTTTGTGTCTCTCCCAGTAATATACGCTGGATGTGAGGTCTGTGGTTCTCTCCCAGTAATATAGGCTGGATATGAGGTCTGTGTGTCTCTCCCAGTAATATAGGCTGGATGTGACCTCTGTCTCTCCCAGTAATATAGGCAGGATGTGAGCTCTGTGTGTCTCTCCCAGTAATATAGGCTGGATGTGAGCTCTGTGTCTCTCCCAGTAATATAGGCAGGATGTGAGCTCTGTGTGTCTCCCAGTAATATAGGCTGGATGTGAGGTCTGTGTCTCTCCCAGTAATATAAACTGGATGTGAGGTCTTTGTCTCTTTCAGTAATATAGGCTGGATGTGAGGTCTGTGTCTCTCCCAGTAATATAGGCTGGATCTGAGATCTTTGTCTCTCCCTGTAATATAGGCTGGATGTGAGGTCTGTGTCTCTCCCAGTATTATAGGCTGGATGTGAAGTCTGTGTCTCTCCCAGTAATATAGGCTGGATGTGAGATCTGTATGTCTCTCCCAGTAATATAGGCTGGATGTGAGGTCTGTGTGTATCGCCCAGTAATATAGGCTGGATGTGAGGTCTGTGCGCCTCTCCCAGTAATATAAGCTGGATGTGAGCTCTGTGTGTCTCTCCCTGTAATACAGACTGGATGTGAGGTCTGTGCGTCTCGCCCAGTAATATAGGCTGAATGTGAGCTCTGCGTCTCTCCCAGTAATATAGGCTTGATGTGAGGTCTGTGTCTCTCCCAGTAATATAGGCTGGATGTGAGGTCGGTGTCTCTCCCAGTAATATAGGCTGGATGTGAGATCTGTATGTCTCTCCCAGTAATATAGGCTGGATGTGAGGTCTGTGTGTATCGCCCAGTAATATAGGCTGGATGTGAGGTCTGTGCGCCTCTCCCAGTAATATAGGCTGGATGTGAGCTCTGTGTGTCTCTCCCTGTAATACAGACTGGATGTGAGGTCTGTGCGTCTCGCCCAGTAATATAGGCTGAATGTGAGCTCTGCGTCTCTCCCAGTAATATAGGCTTGATGTGAGGTCTGTGTCTCTCCCAGTAATATAGGCTGGATTTGAGGTCTGTGTCTCTCCCAGTAATATAGGCTGGATGTGAGGTCTGTGTGTCTCTCCCAGTATTTATAGTCTGGATGTGAGGTCTGTGTCTCTCCTTGTAATATAGGCTGGATGTGAGGTCTGTGTCTTTCCCAGTAATATAGGCTGGATGTGAGGTCTGTTTTCTCTCCTCGTAATATAGGCTGGATGTGAGGTCTGTGTGTCTCTCCCAGTATTTATAGTCTGGATGTGAGGTCTGTGTGTCCCTCCCAGTAATATAGGCTGGATGTGAGGTCTGTGTCTCTCACAGTAATATAGGCTGGATGTGAGGTCTGTGACTCCCAGTAATATAGGCTGGATGTGAGGTCTGTTTTCTCTCCCAGTAATATAGGCTGGATGTGAGGTCTGTGTCTCTCACAGTAATATAGGCTGGATGTGAGGTCTGTGTGTCTCTCCCAGTAATATAGGCTGGATGTGAGGTCTGTGTGTCTCTCCCAGTATTTATAGTCTGGATGTGAGGTCTGTGTGTCCCTCCCAGTAATATAGGCTGGATGTGAGGTCTGTGTCTCTCACAGTAATATAGGCTGGATGTGAGGTCTGTGACTCCCAGTAATATAGGCTGGATGTGAGGTCTGTTTTCTCTCCCAGTAATATAGGCTGGATGTGAGGTCTGTGTCTATCACAGTAATATAGGCTGGATGTGAGGTCTGTGACTCCCAGTAATATAGGCTGGATGTGAGGTCTGTGACTCTCAGTAATATAGGCTGGATGTGAGGTCTGTTTTCTCTCCTTGTAATATAGGCTGGATGTGAGGTCTGTGTGTCTCTCCCAGTAATATAGGCTGGATGTGAGCTCTGTGTCTCTCCCAGTAATATAGGCTGGATGTGAGGTCTGAGACTCCCAGTAATATAGGCTGGATGTGACGTCTGTGACTCCCAGTAATATAGGCTGAATATATAATACTAGATTGTGGCCCGATTCTAATGCATCGGGTATTCTAGAATATGCATGTCCCCGTAGTATATGGACAATGATGATTCCAGAATTCGCGGCAGACTGTGCCCGTCGCTGATTGGTCGAGGCAACCTTTATGACATCGTCGCCATGGCAACCATTATGACATCTACGTCGATACTGTCTCCATCGCTGATTGGTCGAGGCCCAGGCAGCCTCGACCAATCAGACGCGGGATTTCCAGGACAGACAGAAAAACCCTTAGACAATTATATATATAGATAGGCTCTGTGTGCCAACAGAGCAAACGTGCGCTCAGTCGTGCATCATAATTGGGTGCGGACACTCAGACGTAGTAAATACCTCTTATCACTTGCTGATATTTCCTCCTTGCCTCCTGTGTAAACATTTAATTTACTATTTCTGACTATTGCAGGTGGTGGAGGTGGTTTTGGAAAAAGAGGTAAGGAGCCCCCTTTATTTTTATATAACAGGACCCTTTGTGTCACATGCCAGTTACATTACCTGGTGATACTCATTTCCTTCAGATGGATCAGCATTTGGTAAGTTCATGTATAAAGCAGATTTCCATTTTATCCCACCTGCAGGTGACGGGGATGATTCAGATAACAAAACAGAGTTTGGAAGAACAGGTAAGTGGGTACGAGCGATGTATGTATATATCACGGAGAGACATGTCAATCATGCAGTTGTGGGTAGGACGGGACACATCTCGCCCATCGTGCCGTATTTTAAAGCAAAATATGTATCTAAGCAATATTGGAGCTAGTGTCAGATTCATGAGGCCGTGTGGTCGGGCAGCATGAATTGTCTGACAGGTTCACATTACCCAATATTCAGCATGGCTTAGTGGGGGTCTGACTTCTGGCACCACTCAGTTGTATTCTAAACCCTGTTCTGACATTAGACGTAATAATCCGTACGTGACCTGGGTCTATCTAAGGACAGATTATTACATTTGCACGATCGCCCGCGGACATGGGTGGTGTGCGGACCTTCGCCTTCGGGTGTTGGCTGATTCTGACTGCTCCCGTCCTCCTGTTAATTGGGATGTATAATATGGCTGCTCTATAGTATCTCACCACTGAGGGGTAGCCCAGTCCTCCCTCTGTTATTGGGATGTTTAATATAGCTGCTCTATAGTATCTCACCACTGAGGAGCAGCCCAGTCCTCCTATTATTGAGGTGTATTATATGGCTCCTCTATAGTATCTCACCACTGAGGGGCAGCCCAGTCCTCCTTCTGTTATTGGGATGTATAATATGGCTGCTCTATAATATCTCACCACTGAGGGGTAGCCCAGTCCTCCTATTATTGAGGTGTATTATATGGCTCCTCTATAGTATCTCACCACTGAGGTGCAGCCCAGTCCTCCCTCTGTTATTGGGATGTTTAATATAGCTGCTCTATAGTATCTCACCACTGAGGGGCAGCCCAGTCCTCCTATTATTGAGGTGTATTATATGGCTCCTCTATAGTATCTCACCACTGAGGGGCAGCCCAGTCCTCCTTCTGTTATTGGGATGTATAATATGGCTGCTCTATAATATCTCACCACTGAGGTGCAGCCCAGTCCTCCCTCTGTTGTTGGGATTTATAATATGGCTACTCTATAGTATCTCACCACTGAGGGGCAGCCCAGTTCTATTATTGGGATGTATAATATGGCTGCCCTATAATACATCACCACTGAGGGGCAACCGTCAGTGCTATATAATATGATTGCAGTATATTAAGCGAATAAAAACTCAGAAGGTTAAAACTTAAAGTTACTGCACTGTAACACTTTTGTATGATTCTTGGTTTTAGGAGACAATGATTTTGGCAGCAGAGGATTTGGAAGATCAGGTAATGTTCCGTGTCTTTCCCGGTAATACAGGCTGGATGTGAGGTCTGTTTGTCTCTCTTCCAGTAATATAGGCTGGATGTGAGCTATACGTGTCTCTCCCAGTAATATAGGCTGGATGTGAGGCCTGTGTGTCTTTTCCAGTAATATAGGCTAGATGTGAGGTCTGTGTCTCGCTCCCAGTAATATAGGCTGGATGTGAGGTCTGTGTGTCTCTCAGTAATATAGGCTGGATGTGAGGTCTGTGTGTCTCTCCCAGTAATATACACTGGATGTGAGGTCTGTGTCTCTCCCAGTAATACAGGCTGGATGTGAGCTCTGTGTGTCTCTCCCAGTAATATAGGCTGGATGTGAGGTCTGTGTCATCCAGTAATACAGGCTGGATGTGAGGCCTGTGTGTCTCCCAGTAATACAGGCTGGATGTGAGGTCTGTGTGTTTCTCCCAGTAATATAGGCTGGATGTGAGGTCTGTGTCTTTCCCAGTAATATAGGCTGGATGTGAGGTATGTCTCTCCCAGTAATAAAGGCTGGATGTGACGTCTGTGTGTGTCCCTCCCAGTAATATAGGCTAGATGTGAGGTCCGTGTGTCTTTCCCAGTAATATGGGCTGGATGTTAGGTCTGTATGTCTCCCAGTAATATAGGCTGGATGTGAGGCCTGTGTGTGTCTCCCAGTAATATAGTCTGGATGTGAGGCCTGTCTCTCTCCCAGTAGTATACAGGTCCTTCTCAAAAAATTAGCATATAGTGTTAAATTTCATTATTTACCATAATGTAATGATTACAATTAAACTTTCATATATTATAGATTCATTATCCACCAACTGAAATTTGTCAGGTCTTTTATTGTTTTAATACTGATGATTTTGGCATACAACTCCTGATAACCCAAAAAACCTGTCTCAATAAATTAGCATATTTCACCTGGCCAATCAAATAAAAGTGTTTTTTAATAACAAACAAAAAAACCATCAAATAATAATGTTCAGTTATGCACTCAATACTTGGTCGGGAATCCTTTGGCAGAAATGACTGCTTCAATGCGGCGTGGCATGGAGGCAATCAGCCTGTGACACTGCTGAGATGTTATGGAGGCCCAGGATGCTTCAATAGCGGCCTTAAGCTCATCCAGAGTGTTGGGTCTTGCGTCTCTCAACTTTCTCTTCACAATATCCCACAGATTCTCTATGGGGTTCAGGTCAGGAGAGTTGGCAGGCCAATTGAGCACAGTAATACCATGGTCAGTAAACCATTTACCAGTGGTTTTGGCACTGTGAGCAGGTGCCAGGTCGTGCTGAAAAATGAAATCTTCATGTCCATAAAGCATTTCAGCCGATGGAAGCATGAAGTGCTCCAAAATCTCCTGATAGCTAGCTGCATTGACCCTGCCCTTGATGAAACAGTGGACCAACACCAGCAGCTGACATGGCACCCCACACCATCACTGACTGTGGGTACTTGACACTGGACTTCAGGCATTTTGGCATTTCCTTCTCCCCAGTCTTCCTCCAGACTCTGGCACCTTGATTTCCGAATGACATGCAAAATTTGCTTTCATCAGAAAAAAGTACTTGGGACCACTTAGCAACAGTCCAGTGCTGCTTCTCTGTAGCCCAGGTCAGGCGCTTCTGCCGCTGTTTACCTGGGGAATGCGGCACCTGTAGCCCATTTCCTGCACACGCCTGTGCACGGTGGCTCTGGATGTTTCCACACCAGACTCGGTCCACTGCTTCCTCAGGTTCCCCAAGGTCTGGAATCGGTCCTTCTCCACAATCTTCCTCAGGGTCCGGTCACCTCTTCTCGTTGTACAGCGTTTTCTGCCACATTGTTTCCTTCCAACAGACTTACCATTGAGGTGCCTTGATACAGCACTCTGGGAACAGCCTATTTGTTGAGAAATTTCTTTCTGGGTCTTACCCTCTTGCTTGAGGGTGTCAATGATGGCCTTCTTGACATCTGTCAGGTCGCTAGTCTTACCCATGATGGGGGTTTTGAGTAATGAACCAGGCAGGGAGTTTTTAAAAGCCTCAGGTATCTTTTGCATGTGTTTAGAGTTAATTAGTTGAGTCATAAGATTAGGGTAATAGGTCGTTTAGAGAACCTTTTCTTGATATGCTAATTTATTGAGACAGGTTTTTTGGGTTATCAGGAGTTAAACTGTATGCCAAAATCATCAGTATTAAAACAATAAAAGACCTGACAAATTTCAGTTGGTGGATAATGAATCTATAGTATATGAAAGTTTAATTGTAATCATTACATTATGGTAAATAATGAAATTTAACACTATATGCTAATTTTTTGAGAAGGACCTGTAGACTGGATGTGAGCTCTGTGTGTCTCTCCCAGTAATATAGGCTGGATGTGAGCTGTGTGTCTCTCCCTGTAATATAGGCTGGATGTGAGGTCTGCGTGTCTCTCCCAGTAATATGGGCTGGATAAGATCTCTGCATACCTCTATAAGTAATATAGGGTGGATGTGAGCTCTGTGTGTCATCCAATAATACAGGCTTGATGTGAGGCCTGTGTGTCTCCCAGTAACAGGCTGGATGTGAGGTCTGTGTGTCTGTCCCTGTAATACAGGCTGGATGTGAGGCCTGTTAGTGAGGTGGCACGAGTGTATGGCCTCTGCTGCATTTCCATGGGTTCTTAGACTGGTTTCACATTTGCTGTTGTGTCTGCAGCGTTTCGGACACATGCATCCTTTTTCTCTGAGAGCGTCCCAAGGTATTCCAGATTAACAATTTTCTACTTTTTAGGTGGCAGTAGTGGTTTCAGAGGCAGGAGAGGCTATGGGAGAAGAGGTAAGGCCTTACTCACCTCATTTTAGTGTCTTCCCCATTGCAGCAATCATTCATGAACTTGCTGTAAACTAAAAATATTTATTTTTTGATAATAAAAAATTAATTGACCACAGAAATAATAAACACATGAAATTAACGAGGAAATATTAAGTATTTTTACATTATGCACAAATAAGGCAACGATGTAATACTGACTGTACAAATTGCAGTATTAAAAACTGCCAAATAGAAATAAAATAATTGCCTGGTGGTCAAAATAAACAAAAACTGAATCCGTAAATATGGAGACGATAGATAATTGGTGTGGAAAATCAGAAGTAGCAAAAAGACAGGTTGTCCAACCCCAGCACGGTTTTGCCATCGTTCTTCTCAAGCGTTTGTCAATTAGAATTTTTTTTTATTATTATTATTAATTGCGGCTACTTTCCGTAATTTTATAAAACACAAGATAACGTTTTTTTTTGTTTGTTTTTGTTTTTTCAGGAGCGAACGACAATGCAGATGGCGAGAGAAATTTTGGGAGCACAGGTCAGTATCTGTACAGACGTCGATTCCGTCCCGGCTCTGCCACCTTCACACCTTGCCAGAACCACTTTTTTGTTTTTTGGTCTCAATAAATTGACAATGAATTATTTTTTAATTGGTTCAGATGAAAGTGGCGGCTTTAAAGGCTTTGGGAGAAGGGGTGAGTTTTTTAATTTTTTTTCGTACATAATTTTCTCCTTGTAGTTGGATTTTTTTTTTTGTAATTTCTTTTGATTTAATCTGTAACTATAAATACTCCTTTTTTTTTGACAGCAGCATATTATTTATTGTTCCAGCCAGTCTTTTTGTGTTTGCATTTCAATGATAAACTATTAACCCATCTGTCATTAATCTGTAGCAAACAATGATGAGGCTGATGGCGGCAGTGGTGAAGACTTCGGAAGAACAGGTAATGGTGAACATAACCTTGTACAGTCAGCGTGCTGATCCGATTGCATCTGGTCCCCGAGACCCCCACCGATCCTTAGTACAGTGGTGACCCATCCCTCTTGTTAAGGGTGTATGTTTGAGCCCTGGTTTTGGGATTGGTGGGGTTCCCAATTGTCTCTCATCCTATATCAGCACTGAACATAAGTTATCAAAGGTAAAAGTATTGCCGTGTTTCTTGTTGATAGTATTGGGGGGACATCGGGCATGTGGGGGTACTCACCCTGCTAGTAGGAGGCTTGACACTTGGTAGGAAAATGGTGAGCCATATCCTTTTTTTCAGACACGCGGCAGCTCAGCCAAAGCTGATAAACCAGCTACTCGCCCTACCCAGTCCGAAGCCTCGGAGGGATGTGGTGGGGGCAGCTCTGACTTTCTCCTATGTCTGAGCAGAATCACTGCTGGCTTCAGATATGCAGGACTTTATTAGGGCAGTGAGAGCCTTACTCCAGGTTAAGGACTAGTCGGCCTCTCCATCTCAGGAAGTGGTTTCCTTTTGTCGGCACTGTGTGAAACGCGTCTTTTCCATAAAGACTTAGACAGTCTTCCAGCGTAGGAGTGAAAACACCCGGATAGGCCTTCCCATAAGGGGTTTGAGGCCCTCTTCCCCTTTGGAAAGAATTGTCTGACAAATGGTCCATATCTTTCTTTGGATCCTCCGGTAACTGTACTCTCGAGAGTAACTACTTTGCCCTTTTGTTGATGCGTTGTCTCTGTGTCCTGCTGAATTAAGAGGATTGACTCTATAAAGCTGCTTTTTCATCAACATGCTCTTTACATCCTTCCCTACGGTGTCCGGGGTCAGCATCTTCTGGGGCCTTTCAAGAGGATCTTCTCGAACTTTGTTCTCATTTGCTGCATGCTTTATAGTTATTTTGAGAGATTTCTCTTGTATCGGCACAGATTGCGGCCCTCTGTGTAGCAAATTTCTGTGATTGTTCAAAGATGCACTTAGCTCAGATCTTAAGGTACCGTCACACTCAGCGACGCTGTGGCGATATAGACAACGAGCTGACCTAAACTAGATCGCTGGAGCGTCGCTGTTTAGGTCGCTGTAGAGATGTCAAACACAGCAACTCCAGAACGATGCAGGAGCGATCCAGTGACGTAACGGCGACTCACTTATCTTTCTTGCTGGTTGTTAGCTCCATGTCAAACAGCCGGAGTGTACCGACTGGCTAGAAGGAGACGATGCGACGCCCCCTATGCGCGTTGCTGGCGTCGTTGCTTTTGATGTCAAACATGACGATACACGCCGACCTGGCGACGAAATAAAGTTCTGGACTTCTAGCTCCAGCCAGCGATGGCACAGCGGGATCCAGATCGCTGCTGCGTGTCAAACAAAACGAGATCGCTATCCAGGACGCTGCAATGTCACGGATTGTTGTCGTTCTCTTTGCAAAGTTGCTGAGTGTGACGGTACCTTTAGTCTACTGATCTGGCATCCAAAAAACAGACTTACTGGCACCACTTTGCAGTAGACAGGCTCATTGGAAAGCAGAGTTGAGTGATAACATCTAGGGTTCTTCTGTTAGCAAAAAGTAATGTTTCTTCAGAATTGTAAGCATTCATCTGTCTGAGCTTCCAGGCTTTTTCACTCCTTTCGTAATGATGTCCTCCTGACCCCCTAACTCAAGGCAGCCCCTGTTCAGAACTAAACCTTCCTGATAACCCGGCTCCAGAGCTACGCACCCTCCACTTGCATTAAGGTCTTCCCACTCTTGCATCATTTTTAGCCAAACGAAGGACATCCTCTCTCCTTCACAGGTTGAATGGCTTTTTTCCAGTTTCTTGAACTCTTGATGGCGCTGCTCCTTGACATAGGGATTGGAATCAGTTACTATTTAGACCATCCTCTTGAGTAAGTCCTCATCCATAGAAGTGAAAACTTCCAGCCTCCAAATCACCTTGGATTCCTTCATGCTCTTCGGCTGGATCATGAATAGACAGATACCATGTCTGACTGTCCAGCTCCTGGGTTTTCTGAGCTTGGTCTTTGACACCCATGTGGCAGGTGTCTGTTTTACTGTCCACCAATCTCTCCTTTCGTCGAGCTGTAGCGTCTCGTTGTAGATGGAGTCCTCTTGCTCCATCTATTTTTGCATGAATGTTCTGGGCTAGATGTTTTTGTTTTCTTCTCCCACAATTGCTCCACTCAATGTCTAGTCTCTGGAGAATATATCACCACCTGTGTAAACCTTTTGGAGAGCTGTATTTTTGGCTCCCTCCCATTTCAGGGACCTCACTTTTCGATTAGTCAGACAACTCAACAACAAACAGTGGCCTACCTGAACCATCATGGTTGTACCAGGAGCTCCTAGGCCATTAGGGGAAAGTATGAAGTCTTACTGGTGGTTGAAGCTCCATGTTCCTGCTCTTCCAGCATGGAAAACTGGGCCACTGAGTTATTCAGCTGAGAAACTCTGAATCCAGGTTAGTGGGCTCTTCTCGTAGGTCTTCAGTCAGCTCCGTATTTGCTGGAGTACCCTTGTCTTGGATCTCATAGACACAAAATCACAACTTGTCACCGGGTTCTGAGTTCCTAGGGCTTTTGTGGTAGTCCCTCAGGTTACTCCATGGACAGAGTTTTGTCTGCTCTCTTTCAGACTTGCCCACGCACTTCAAGGGTTCAGGGTTGAGATTGTTCTGGTGATTATGATATCTCCGGGCTTACCTGGCTTGGGCATATTTTCTGCTTCTTCCTGGTCATGACCTTATATCACAAGGTCCTGTCTTCCACCACATTTTGCTTCAGCTGCGTTTTATCTTGGCTGTTTGAAGTTGAGGTTCTGAAATCCGATGATCTGTTTGGCTCCAGACCATGTTGCGGGCTCGTAATTCACAATCTGCGATGGTTTACCTCCGTATCTGGAGATTCCACTTTGGCTAGTTGGAACAAAGAAACTCCATCCCATGCCGTTCTCCATTCCTAGATCTTTTCTTCTGGTCTTGTTGCAGGCCTCAGCCTAACCTTTCTCAATGGACAGTTGTCCTTTCCAAACTTTCAGCATACTCTACTCTTGATTTTTCCCTAAAAAGTTATAATTTTCATCTAGAGATTGGCTCAATATGTCCCCACTGAAAGGCATCCAGTGGAACCACACCCTTTGAAACTTTATGAAGCATGTTATGAAGGTGCCCATCATGGAAAGTGGCATTTCCTGTGTCTGTGTTATCTCCTTACATATGGGGTGTGCGCTCTCTGCCCGTTTGTGCAGGCCTCCCTTCCTCGTTCTCCATCCGGACAAGGTGGTCTTACCCGGAATAACTTCCTTTTGTGGTCTCAGCCTTTCTACATCAGTGACATTGTCCTCCCCTCCTTTTCTCTGTCTGGTCAGGATCTTTAGGGCGTTCCTCTGTCATGGAGGCCTCCTGGCATTTCAATTTTTTTTTGTATGATCCCTGTTGAGAAACACAAGGCCCTATCAGCCTTTAACTTGCGCATTTCCAGATGGATCCGGTTGGGAATTGTGGTGACCTACAAAAACAAATTGACTGCCCTATAGCTTATTCTGCAAGAGCAGAAGAGCAGTCGGGGTCTTTCTGAGCATTCAGGCATCCAGCCTACAAGCCTGCCACATTAGCCTGTTTCCACATTTTTTGTCACATTCTACAAGATTCACCCTGTGCCTTCTGCCTATGCCGGCCTGGGGTGTAAGGAGCCGCAGACCCGCTGTCTGCTAGTTGGGTATATCACGCCAGGCAGAACCAAGCCTTTTTTTTTTCTAATCGTGTCGAGCCTTAATGTCAGGGCGTACACCACGGTCCTGTGTCCTCCAGCGTATTCAACCTGAAATGGATTTTACAATAAGTACAAAATCCAGTTATTTTTTTTTATGTATATTGGTTTATAAAGCAAACATCAAAATAGTGTCAGTATTAAAGTTTACAAAGGTTGCCGCGCTGAACGGCACTCACGGAAAGAAGTTCAGTCCTGTATGATAGATGGCCACTTTTATGCCGATAACTCCGTCCACAGTCTCATATAAGTTTGCAATGGGAGCGTCCTCCCTGAGATAGCAATTCACCCGAGGCAGCCCGCCGCCGTGATTCAGCGTAAGCCTCGGCCGATGGCGCCACTGACAGCGAAGCGAAGTAAGCGGGGGGCGTGGTAGGGTGGTGACGTCACCTGTCCGTCAGTGACGGACGTGTGTAGGGGCCATCCCGACGCGTTTCGAGGGCAACGTCCCTCTTTCTCAAGGTATGGTGCCTACACAGCCGCTGTTCTTTTATATCCCCACTCCGTTCCCACAGCCCCTTGATTTTACAGTGGGTGGCATGATGCGAGCAGTCCAGCTGCTGCTTTCAAATACTGAACCATGGGCACATCTAGCACTGAAAGTTGTGACCTGTATATACCTATAAAAAATATTATTTGTAAAAAATATTAACCCCTCCACCTTATAAAATACAAACTTTATTTCAATAATAACAATAAGTAGTATATGAACTTTAAAATACAAACAGACTCATCTTGAGCTGCCCATGTATATAAACATGCGCAGACTCAAAAATGGGCCCATTGAAAATTTGTACACACACAGTTGGCCAATCCATCTACTTTTAATCCTATAAGTGAGTATTCTCGGGCGTTCCACACTTTCAAAACCCTAGTCACCTCAGAAATAAGGAAAATGAATAAGAGGAATCCCAAATATAGGCGGCAAAATCTGATCAGGAAGGAAAGAAATGCTCTTATGGAGCTTCAGGAAAATAATGATATTGTGGTCCGCAACGCAGATAAAGGGGGAAGTATAGTGATTATGGATCGGGGTAGATACCACGAGGAGTCTTTGAGATTACTGAGTGATGAAATAACATACAAGAAATTACTAAATGACCCCACCCCCCATTTTGTAAAAAAACTAGGTCTTTTAGCTAATAAAGGGAAAACAGTAGGGATCTTAAACAAGAAAGAGTACCATTTTATTTACAACAAAACACCCAGTCTAGCCATATTTTACCACATCCCGAAAATACATAAAGACCCCAAGTGCCCGCCAGGGAGGCCTATTATATCGGGTATAAATTGCCTAACTGCAAATTTGTCAGAGTATGTGGACACACAGTTACAAAAGTGTGTTCCATCTCTTCCGGCTTACCTGAAGGACACCCAAGATACTATCAGGGCCTTAGAGAACATCAAGTGGTCCGATCAATATATATTGGGTACCTTAGATATCAAGTCCCTCTATACCGTGATCGATCAAGTAAAAAAATGTGAATCTGCGGAATATTTTCTGACTAGATCTCAGTTATATAACCCAACACAATTGGCATTTATTTTGGAAGGTATGCGGTTCATCCTCCAACATAATTATTTTGTATATAATAACCAATTTTATTTACAAACATGGGGTACAGCCATGGGGACAAAATTTGCCCCAAGTTATGCCAATTTGTATGTTGGAAGGTGGGAGGAGTCTTATATCTTTCAAGATGGGTTATTACGGAAAGGTTTGATTTTGTGGCGTCGTTTTATTGACGACATCCTCTTTATTTGGGAAGGGTCCCGACAATTGCTGGAAGAATTTGTTGGGAGTCTTAACAAAAACACATTTGGTTTAGAATTTTCAGGGACCTTCAGTGCAATAGAGGTAAATTTTCTGGACCTGAATATCTTCGTTGAAAATGATGGTCTGCACACGAGATGTTATCATAAAGAAGTAGACTGTAATAGTTATCTACAGATGGATAGTTGCCACCTTCCGGCCTGGCTCCGAAATATCCCTAAAAGACAGTTTATACGCATTAGGCGTAACTACGAAAGATACAGATTTTGATACTGAATCGGGTATCTTACAGGAGCAATTTCTGGAAAGAGGATATGCCCTCCCCTCTCTCGAGCAAGCGAAACAGGAGGCTAAAAGTATCCCTAGGTCCCAACTAATCCATGGAACCAAGGAACACCAAGGGAAAACTTCTTTGGCACAGGAAATTGGGAGGATCCCTTTGATCACTCAATATCATGCTAATCATGGTAAATTCTCGAAAATTCTTAATAAATATTGGCCAATTTTACGGAAAGATAAGGTGGTGGGAGAACTTTTATCAACAAAACCAAGATTCATTTACCGTAAAGTGAAGAACATTGGAAACATTCTGGCACCCACCATGAAAATGGGGTTCGGCACCAGTAGAATCCCTAAAAGAAAAAATAATTTGAACCCCGAAGGAGGTAGTTTTATATACTGTGGGAGATGCCCGTGTTGTTTACGCATAAAATGTCCAACAATAGTACAAAAATCATTCTGGGATATGGACAAAACTAGGGAATTTACCATCAGAGAAACGATCTCATGCCACTCTAGGGGGGTTATATATGTAATAAGATGTCCGTGTGAGAAAATGTATGTAGAGGTACCTTCACACGAAGCGACGCTGCAGCGATAGCGACAACGATGCCGATCGCTGCATCGTCGCTGTTTGATCGCTGGAGAGCTGTCACACAGACCGCTCTCCAGCGACCAACAATGCCGAGGCCCCCGGGTAACCAGGGTAAACATCGGGTTGCTAAGCGCAGGGCCGCGCTTAGTAACCCGATGTTTACCCTGGTTACCAGCGTAAAAGTAAAAAAACAAACAGTACATGCTCACCTGCGCGTCCCCCAGCGTCTGCTTCCTGACACTGAGCTCCGGCCCTAACAGCACAGCGGTGACGTCACCGCTGTGCTTTCACTTTCACTTTAGGGCCGGCGCTCAGTGTCAGGAAGCAGAGGCTGGGGGACGCGCAGGTGAGCATGTACTGTTTGGTTTTTTTACTTTTACGCTGGTAACCAGGGTAAACATCGGGTTACTAAGCGCGGCCCTGCGCTTGGTAACCCGATGTTTACCCTGGTTACCAGTGTAAAACATCGCTGGTATCGTTGCTTTTGCTTTCAAACACAACGATACACAGCGATCGGACGACCAAATAAAGTTCTGGACTTTATTCAGCGACATCACAGCAGGATCCTGATCGCTGCTGCGTGTCAAACGAAACGATATCGCTAGCGAGGACGCTGCAACGTCACGGATCGCTAGCGATGTTGTTTCGTGTGAAGGTACCTTAGGTCGCACAAAAAGACGACTTAGAGACAGGATTAAAGAACACCTGGACAGTATTCTGAAGGGTTCTTTAACACACACCCTGTCGCGACATTTTGTAGAAAAACATAAGCGTTCAACTGTAGGGTTTTCGTTTTGTGGTATCCAGATGGTACCAGAAAACCCGAGAGGAGGGGATTTCATCAAAAGTATGTCCCGCATTGAATCCAAATGGATCTTTACACTAGACACTTTAGCCCCTAAAGGGCTCAATCAAGACATTGAATTGTATGCTTTGTAATGGTTTGTTATTGATACAAGGCATCTTTTTGCTTTATTTTGATATATATTTTAATACACTGGTGTTTTTCTTAGTTAGCTTTTTAAAATAACAGGCAGGTTTTTATATTGGTTTTGTAATCTTGTGCAGATTTTTATATAGTTTTATACATGTTTTAATAATATACTCTGCCGGGAACCTGTTAATGGTCACATGGCACTATTTATAGTTACGCAATTTTCAATGGGCCCATTTTTGAGTCTGCACATGTTTATATACATGGGCAGCTCAAGATGAGTCTGTTTGTATTTTAAAGTTCATAATATACTACTTATTGTTATCATTATTTAAATAAAGTTTGTATTTTATAAGGTGGAGGGGTTAATATTTTTTATAAATAATATTTTTTATAGGTATATACAGGTCACAACTTTCAGTGCTAGATGTGCCCATGGTTCAGTATTTGAAAGCAGCAGCTGGACTGCTCGCATCATGCCACCCACTGTAAAATCAAGGCTGCGGGAACGGAGGGGGGATATAAAAGAACAGCGGCTGTGTAGGAGCCATACCTTGAGAAAGAGGGACGTTGCCCTCGAAACGCGTCGGGATTGGCCCCTACACACGTCCGTCACTGACGCTCCCATTGCAAACTTACATGAGACTGTGGACGGAGTTATCGGCATAAAAGTGGCCATCTATCATACAGGACTGAACTTCTTTCCGTGAGTGCCGTTCAGCGCGGCAACCTTAGTATACTTTATTTTCTGACAGTCACACACACCACACTGGGTGGTCTGCCTGCTGCTGTTTTTTGAGGCACATGTGTTCAGCGCCATTGTGATTTATAGTTTATATATTTTTTTGCTAGTGTCAGTATTATATTCTTCCCTTTGTGGTTGACAAAGAAGCTACTTTTTTTCATATCTTTGTTTCAGGTGGCACTAGTGGTTTCGAGAATAGAAGAGGCTTTGGCCAAAGAGGTGAGATTTCCCCCCCCCCCCCCTCAGTTTGCACGCAAAAAACCCCCCGTTTTTATAATTGATGGATGCTTTTATTTTCAAGTCTCACATCACAGGTAAGCTGAGTCTTACCTACAAAAACACCCAGATCCTTCTCTACAAGTGACTCCCCAGTTTTACTCACCCTGAAACATGTGCTCAGATTAATCCCAAATCCTTCTCTATAATTGGCTTACCTTCTCCATCACCACATTGGGGGACACAGGACTGTGGGTGTATACTGCTGCCACTAGGAGGCTGACACTAAGTAAATACAAAAAGGGTTAGCTCCTCCTCTGCAGTATACACCTCCCACTGGCTCGGGATAATACCAGTTCTTGATTAGTGTCCGTAGGAAGCACACTGCATCTGTTTATCTCCAGACATTCCTTTTTTTTTTTTTAATTTTAACTTTGCGCAAGAGGATGATTTGGTGATGGACCCTTTTAAGGGGGCCGATCTCCCCCAAAACATCAACAGGCGAGCACGGCGAGTTTACTCCCCGTACCCTCTCCTGCGACGTGAGATGTTCGGCCGAGAACTAGCCCTGTGAAATCCTAGGAGAGCGAACTCTTAGGATGCACAGAGGCCACCTTCCATAGGCACAGTCCGGCCGCCCTCCCTCTGCACCACCACTGAAGAACAGCGGTGCTGCATGGAGCTCCTCAGTCCCTCTCCACCTCCTCATCAAGAGGGCAGCAGATCGAGGGTTACTGCATCTCCCCCCATACCTCGCCTGAAGAGGAGCATCAGCGGTGAGTCTTAGGGGCTCCCGGGCACACCTCAGGCTCGGCCGCATCTTGCGGCCGGGCACCGCCAATTTAGTCCCCGTCTTCGGCCCCAGCTAGGCTGCGTTTACGCCCACAGCGCACGTCACGCGCGAGGGCCTGCCCATCGGTTTAGCGCTTCAAGCGCTCCACAAACTCTCGGCGGCCATCTTGGATACAAGGAGCTTCAGGACGCCAGCTGCACCTTCTCCCGGTCACAGTGCGGCAACAGGACACAAAACCTGGGTAGGTGCGCTGCACACTGACACAGGCCCTCCTACTCCTGCACACAGTGCTCCGCTTTATTAGCTGCACAAGTGCCCCACATCAGCCCTGCACGGAGGTTAACAGTACAACATGTCTCTGCCTAAACCCTCCAAAAAGTCTGCAAAGACACATACGGTGTTCTTCACTTCTTGCACCTCCTGTCAGGCTGCGCTACCAAGCGGGCATACTGCTCCGCTCTGTAATGCTTGTGACCCTAAATGCGCTCAGGAGCCCCCCACCGCAAACGAGCCCTTGGTAACCAGTCCCCCTGAGTGGGCTTTGTCACTCTCGCAATCTATGGCTTCTTTGACTAATGCTATCGAGTCCCTCCAGGATCCAAACAGGAGCAGGACCACTAATCCGCCTATTCAGGAGGATTCCCCTACGGCTGCGGAATCTTCAGCCTGCAGGGGCCGCTCTCATTCTAAGCACAGGCGACCATCTAAGAAGCGCGTCAGTAGCTCGGCCCTCTGGTGCCTCGGCGTCCTTTAGCTCCGCTTCCCGCTCTCACTCCCCAGGCACCTCTTCCGACCAGGACTCTGAACCTGAGTCTGATGGGCCTCTATATCTGGAGTCACCAGGTTTTCAGAGCTCTATAGATAGTCTTATTGAGGCCGTCAACTAGTCCCTTCAGGTTGATGAGGAACCGGCGACCTCCAGTACGGATAATTCGGTGTCCTTCAAAAGGACCAAACGTACTCATAGGGTGTTTGCCAATCACCCAGAGTTCCAGGACATAGTCCAGCGACATAGGGAGCGTCTGGACAAACGCTTTGCAGGCCAGAGATCTCTGGAGTCCAAATATCCTTTTTCTCCTGATCTCCGCAAACAATGGACAGAATCCCCTCCTGTGGATCCTCCTGTTTCACGTTTGTCCTCTAAAGCCCTTCTATCCGTGCCGGACAGATCTTCTATCAAAGATCCCACAGATCGCCTATTTGACAGTCTCGCCCGTTCAGCCTTTGAGGCTTCAGGCTCGGCACTCTTTCCTTCCTTCGCTGCTACCCGTGTAGCCAAAGCCGTGACTTGTTGCTCAGACTCTATGCATAAGGCCTTAAAGAACAGTGATCTTCCTTCTGACATAGCAGAGCTAGCAAATAAAATTTCCTTGGCTGGCGATTACTTGGTAAACGCTTCCCTGGACGCGGCGAACTGCTCTGCACTTACGGCTTCAAACGCTGTGGCGATTAGGAGAGCGCTATGCTTGAGGAACTGGTGAGCGGACTCCGCATTTAAAAAGTCCTTCACGTCCCTGTCATATCTCAGTGGCCGACTATTTGGTGAAAAGCTGGACAAGCTGATTTCAGACGCTACAGGGGGAAAAAGTACTTCCCTCCCCCAGCAGAGATTCAGACGACCGTTCCGACGACAGCCGCAGGCTCGTTTTCAGCCCTTTCGTGGAACTTAAGCATGGGATTCCTCGGCCAGCTCCCCTGGTTCAGGGCGCCGCGCCGGCAGAGTCAAAAGCCCTCAGGCTTCTTACAAGCCCAACCATTCCTGGAGGGGCCGCACCACACAGTCTAGGTCCAGGGCATCCAGACCCCAACCATCTTCTTCTAAATGACTCGCAACCTTGTCCGGACGACACCAGCAAAGTAAGCGGACGCCTTCTTTTGTTTCATCATGCCTGGCTCGCAGTCGTTCACGACGAGTGGGTCAGGAATCTGGTGTCCTCCGGTTGCAAAAACTATTTTTCCTTTCCCCCTTCAACCCGGTTTTTCGCTGCCCTCCCGAAGCGGGAGCGCCTGCTCTGGCTTTTTCCCAGGCCATCGAGTCGCTCCGCCAAGACGGAGTTATTGTCCCTATCCCAGAGGCCGAAAGGTTCAGCGGTTTTTATTCAAATCTGTTTATGGTCCCCAAAAAGGATGGAACAGTCAGGCCCATCCTGGACCTAAAGCTCTTGAACAGATTTGTCAAAGTCCGTCATTTCAGGATAGAATCCCTCCGTTCCGTCATTGCCTCGAACAAGGTGAATTCTTAGCATCCATCGACATCCGGGATGCGTACCTCCACATCCCAATCTTCCCACCTCACTAAAGGTTTCTTAGCTTCGCTGTCGGAGAGGAACATTTTCAGTTCATGGCCTTGCCTTTCTGCCTCACCACCGCCCCCAGAGTTTTCACAAAGGTCATGGCCATTCTGCATTCTCGGGGTGTAGTCGTGCTTCCCTACCTAGACGACTTACTGGTCAAAGGCCCATCTTTCCAAGCCTACGAGGAGTGCGTCCGCATTTCCGTAGATACTCTTTCTCGGCTGGGCTGGTTGATCAATTTAAAAAAGTCATCTCCTGTTCCGGCTCAACGGATCTCCTTTCTGGGCATGACCCTGGACACCTCCCTAGGGTTAGTGCTTCTTCCTCGGGACAAGGTCCTGGCTCTTCAACAGGGGTCTGGAAGCTTCTCCAGCCGTCCCCTTGTTCCATCCGTTTCGGCATGAAGATTCTCTGGAAGATGGTGGCTGCAATGGAGGCGATTCCATTTGCGCAACTACACCTCCGTCCCCTCTAGCACGCTCTGCTGGACGCATGGGACGGGAGTCCGTTTTCCCTCGACCGACTGTCATCTCTCAGGTCAAACAGACACTCCAATGGTGGATGCTCTGTACCTCTCTCCTCCAAGTGAGGTCCTTCCTCCCAGTCCATTGGCTGGTAGTAACTACCGATGCCATCCTCCTCGGCTGGGGAGCGGTCTTTCGCCATCACACTGCACAGGGAACCTGGACTCATCACGAGTCTCGCCTTCTAATCAATATCCTGGAGATATGTGCGATTCGGCTGTCCCTAAAGCGGTTCCATCATCTCCTAGCAGGCCGCCCCATCTGTATCCCGTCGGACAATGCCACGGCTGTGGCTTATATAAATCATCAGGGGGACACCCGCAGCAGAGCTGCAATGCGCGAGGTAGAGCACATCCTTCCCTGGGCCGAAAACAACCACTCGGTCATATCGGCGGTTCACATTCCAGGAGTGGAGAATTGGGCCACGGATTTCCTCAGCCGGCAAGGTCTTGCCTCAAAAGAGTGGTGTCTCCATCAGGACATATTCCAACAAATCTGCCTTAGTTGGGGTACTCCGGACATAGACTTGATGGCTTCCTGGTTCAGTGCCAAGGTACCTCAGTTTGTGGCCCGGTCTCGGGACCCGAGGGCAATCGGGGCAGACGCGCTAGTCCTTCCTTGAAGTCAGTTTCGCCTTCCTTGCCTGTTTCCCCCCGGCCCCTGCTTCCCAAAGTCATCAGGAAGATCAGGGCAGAGGGTGTCCCTGTAATTCTCATCGCCCCGGATTGGCCTCGCCGGGCGTGGTATGCAGAGCTGGTCCAACTCATCACAGATGTTCCTTGGCGCCTACCAGATCGTCCAGATCTACTTTCTCAGGGCCCGATCTACCACCAGAACTCGGGGGCCCTGCGTTTGATGGCTTGGCCGTTGAATCCTGGGTTCTGACTCAAGCAGGTTTTTCCCGTGAGGTAGTTTCCACCTTGATCAATGACCGAAAGCCAGCTTCATCGCGCATCTACCATCGGACCTGGAGGATCTTCTTTGAATGGTGCAGAAGCAGAGGTCGGCCTCTGATGGTTTTCAACATCCCTACCATCCTGGATTTCCTCCAAATCCGGTCTGCACTTGGGGCTTTCGCCGAGTTCCCTTAAAGAGCAGGTCTCGGCCTTGTCAGTACTTTTTCAACGAAAAATTGCTTCCAAACCTCAGGTCAGAACGTTCTTTCAGGGAGTCTCACGTGGTGCCTCCCTTCAAAGCGCCTCTAGAGGCTTGGAACCTTAATCTGGTCCTAGGTGTCCTGCAGGAATCTCCCTTCGAGCCGTTGCAGGACATCTTTCTACCTCTCCTTTGATGGAAGGTGGCCTTTCTCGTCGCTATTACGCCGATCATACGAGTCTCGGAGTTGGCTGCTCTTTCCTGTCGGACGCCGTTCCTTTCGTTCCACAGGGACAAGGTGGTCCTCAGACCGTCCTCTACTTTCCTCCCAAAGGTGGTGTCTTCCTTCCACCTCAACGAGGATATCGTACTTCCGTCATTTTGTCCTGCTCCAACGCACCGTGTGGGGAAGGCTCTTCACTCCCTGGATCTTGTCAGAGCTCTCAGGAAGTACGTGTGTAGGACGGCACCTTTTCGACAGACTGATGCTCTGTTCGTGCTCCCGGCGGGACACCAGAAGGGACTGGCCGCTTCTAAGTCGACAATTTCCTGATGGATTTGGTCGACTCTTCAAGAGGCTTACCGCGTCAGAGGCAAGCTTATCCCTGCGGGCCTCAGGGCACACTCCACTCGGTCGGTGGGTGCTTCTTGGGCCATTCGGAATCAAGCGTCTGCAGAGCAGGTGTGCAAAGCTGCGACCTGGTCTAGCCTGCACACCTTTTCAAAGCATTACAATGTCCATACTCAGGCGTCTTCAGATGCAAGCTTGGGTAGGCGCACCTGTAGACAGCAGGTGCCATAAGTTTACACTGTTGGGTTATTTCCCGCCCAGAGACTGCTTTTGGACATCCCACGGTCCTGTGTCCCCCAATGTGGCGATGGAGAAATAGGGATTTTTGTGTACTCACCGTAAAATCCTTTTCTCCGAGCCACTCATTGGGGGACACAGCACCCACCCTTGTTTTGGCTTGTTGCCTATGATGAGTGGTTTTAGTCTGACATGTTGTTCTTACGGTTAAATCTTGTTAATCTCCTACTGCTTTGCTACGAACTGGTATTATCCGGAGCCAGTGGGCGGTGTACACTGCAGAGGAGCAGCTAACCCTTTTTGTATTTACTTAGTGTTAGCCTCCTAGTGGTGGCAGCATACACCCACGGTCCTGTGTCCCCCAATGAGTGGCTCGGAGAAAAGGATTTTTCGGTGAAAACACAAAAATCCCTATTTTACTCCTTAGGTATGATACGTTCAGATTTATTAGTACACAGAAACTTCTGTTCAAGTGACTCCTCATTTTACTGCCCCTAGAACATATTATGGTACCTACAGATTATTATACCCAGATCCTTCCTTGCAATGGCTTAGTTTTAATCCTCTTAAAGCATATGATGTGCACATATTTCACCCAGAATCTTCTCTTCAACTGTCTTAGTTCACTTTTCCTGAAATATTTTGTCAGATTACATCCTATTCCTTCTTGACAAGTGGCTCCCTAAGTTTTACTCCCCTGTAAAAGATGAGTCTCTCGGGATTATCTCCACTAAAACATACCTAGAGAATACATACAGCTCCTTTTTTCTACAAATGACTCCTAGGTTTACTTCCCTTAGAACATATAATTCTGGCAGATTATTACATCCAGATCCTTCTTTACAAGTGACTCTCCTAGTTGCACATTCCCTTAAAACATATAGCACCCTCAGGTTCTTCGTGCCCATATAAATAACTTTACATTCATCCACACTAAGGCTACTTTCACACTAGCGTCGTGCACTGCACGTCGCTATGCGTCGTTTTGTAGAAAAAAAGCATCCTGCAAAAGTGCTTGCAGGATGCGTTTTTTCTCCATTGACTTGCATTAGCGACGCATTGCCACACGTCGCAACAGTCGTTGCGTTTGACCGTCGCCACCAAAAAACGTTGCATGTAACGTTTTTTGGTGTGTCGTGTCCGCCATTTCCGACCGCACATGCGCGGCCGGAACTCCGCCCCCTCCTCCCCGCACCTCACAATGGGGCAGCGGATGCGTTGAAAAACAGCATCCGCTGCCCCCGTTGTGCGGCGCCAACAATATGCGTCGGTGTGCCGCAACGTCGCATTGCGACGTGCAGTGCACGACGCTAATGTGAAAGTAGCCTAAGTCATTTTCCGGGTAGATGCCCGAACATTCATCTTGTGCATATTTAGAAATATAGATATGTAACATTTTAAGGCTTTATTATTCCTTCTAGGTGGCTACAGAGGAAAAAATGAAGATGTGTGTTTCAGTTCTGGAAAAGGTAAAAGATGCAATCTTTGGTGCTTGGTCCAAGTGGTTTGTGAATGATTTCACTGTGCACTCACATTTATTAGGTCACTAAGAATCTTTAAAGGGCCACTGTCACCCCCCTCCAGCCGTTATAAACTAAAAGAGCCACCTTGTGCAGCAGTAATGCTGCAGTCTAACAAGGTGGCTCTTTTAGTTTTTGATTCCGTTATTCCCTCAATAAAGCGTTTTAAAATTTGCCCTAACTACCTGTCTGCAGACCTGGAGGCGGTCCGAAGCCTCCTCTGTGAATCTCCCAACGGCCGTCACTCTTCTCTTCTGGGGATGTGGTCGCTGCCCCCTTCGCGCTGTTTCTTCTTAAATCCGGCGCCTGCGCTGTGCGTGCCTGCCTGGGACAGGCGCAGTCTTCATTGTCCGTCATAGGTCAGATGCAGGGTGCCTGACTGCGCCTGTGCGGGCAGTGCGGCCACCCTGTTGCTGAATCCCCGCCCCGCACTGTTATTCATTATGCACAGTGCGGGGCTGGGGTTCCTGGGCATGCGCACTGCGCTGTTCAGACGGTCCCCCGCCTTCCAGCGTTGCCGTAATATACAGGTTTCCTTGCCAGCGTTTGGAATGAAGCAGCCGCAAATAACGCTGGGGGAGCGTCTGAGCTGGGGGAGCGTCTGAGCTGGGGGAGCGTCTGAACAGCGCAGTGCGCATGCCCAGGAACCACAGCCCCGCACTGTGCATAATGAATAACAGTGCGTGGCGGGGATTCAGCAACAGGGTGGCCGCACTGCCCGCGCAGTCAGGCACCCTGCATCTGACCTATGACGGACAATGAAGACTGCGCCTGTCCCAGGCAGGCACGCACAGCGCAGGCGCCGGATTTAAGAAGAAACAGCGCGAAGGGGGCGGCGACCACATCCCCAGAAGAGAAGAGTGACGGCCGTTGGGAGATTCACAGAGGAGGCTTCGGACCGCCTCCAGGTCTGCAGACAGGTAGTTAGGGCAAATTTTAAAACACTTTGAGGGAATAACGGAATCAAAAACTAAAAGAGCCACCTTGTTAAACTGCAGCATTACTGCTGCACAAGGTGGCTCTTTTAGTTTATAACGGCTGGAGGGGGTGACAGTGGCCCTTTAATGCCAGAATTTGGATCCTTGTAGGTGCAGAAACCTTTCCTTTCTTTAGGGAGACAGTAAGGATTGGACACAAGAAAAATAACAAACTCCTCCTGGAAAAGTTGCTGAGTCTTGGCCCAGTTCAGCCTTTTCATGTTTTTAATTTTTAATATTTTTTTTACAGGTCAAGATGATGGAAAAGCAGATACTGGTATGTATTGTGATGTGTTCCTGCACAATGATGGCATTTACTGAAAAAAAGCAACATAATGCACAAGATTGTACCATAGGGTGATTTCCCAAAGGCTATTATCTGCATCTATCCATGCCATTTGGGAATAACACCCTGATAGCTGGCACACAAATTGCAGCTCTCCTCTCCCTGCACTGACTGGGGAGAGAAGTTCAGAGCTGACCTGTGAGATGAGGGCTGCAGCCTGTCACATTGTTCTGCATCTATCCCAGCCATTTGGGGATAATGCCCTGACAACTGGCACAGATCCAAAGTGATGTGACATTCTGCAGCTCTCCTTTCTGTGTGGGGAGAGAAGATGAAAGCGGACAGTGTTGTGAAATGAGAGCTGTAGTATCACATTGTTCTGGATCCGTGCCAGCTATCAAAGCGTTATTCCCCGAAGCCTGGGATAGATGCGAGAGGTGTTTATAAGGTCTCGCAGCTCTACGCGTTCAGCTTGTAGGTGCTGTCTGTGAGTAATATGGGCAAGGCGAGTACAACTGCGTCATTACATGTTTCATGACCTTCTCAGGGAAAAGTATTTTTTTTCCACCTCTGCATGTCACTGTCTATGGTTGGGCATAACACAGTACAAAAATATATTTTTCCTGTATGTCAAGCCTTAATCGTCAAAAAAAAAAATTAAACGACCCATCAATAATGTGCGATGCTGCTTACGAGCTACAGGTAGGTGAATTCAGAAGATTGCAGCACGTTTCCCACCACGTCGTCACCTCACTGGTTTTTGTGCATCATCATTATTTTAGGCCCGAAGGTGACGTACGTCCCCCCTCCTCCATCCGATGCTGAAGATGACATCTTTAGGCATTACCAAACTGGCATTAATTTTGATAAATATGATGATATCGCGGTCAGTGTATCTGATGTCAATGCACCACTGGCAATCCTGGTTAGTGTCCTCTGTAACTGTTTTTGTATTTGTTTTTATTACGATTATTATTATTTTTTTTTTTGTGAGGGGTGGGTATTTATTAAATTGTTTTATTCATAGCAGTAACATTGTATAAACCCCAGGTGACCACACACGCCGAGCCCACCCCAGCGGTGGTATACCCCAGCAATAAATGTCAGTGTCTCAATTACTTGTCCAATGGCATTAGCAACATCTCCAGCTTCTCACAAGAGGGGTCTGCTGAGGCATGGCGGCCCTCGGGTCATTGAGGTTCTGGGATACAGAGTTGGGAGTATCTTCACGGCCACTAAGCTGTTCCCTCAGGTCTGGAGAAAGTGCAGCTGCTCCGTGAGGTCCCACAGCGTCCATCAGCCGCTCCCTAATGATGCGACCTCGAGCTGGAGAATTGCCGTTCATGAAGATGAAATTAGTCCTGTGTTCGTGCAGAGGCACAATGACTGAATGAATGATGTTGTACTAGTAGTGGGGACTTGTCACAGTGTTGGGCAGTTCTGTAATGACTAGACTCCTGCCCACACTAACACCACCACCGAAGGCTTGTCTGGGGACAACAGTGGCTGATTATGGCGGCCATCATTAATGCTCGGCGTGAATAGACTTTGATCAGTGAACAATACTGAGGTCACTGGCCCCCTCGTCCAGCATAAATGACGCCTGTGCCTGGTGGTGTGGTCCGGTACCTTGCAGTTCGTCTAGCACGCAGACCACGCTGATGTAAATGGTTTGAGACTTTTGATTCCTCTTGCCTCCCTTAAAGGTGCCTTGTGTGGCAGGTTGGAGGTGCATGGGTCCCTGGTCGGGCAGCCTCTCACGTATGACGCAACCGCTCTACCAGGGTCCTGACAATTTATACTCACTTGTACCATCTCTGAGGGAAGAGTAGATCTGTAACCGCTGGTCTACAGGGGTCCGCTCAATTTTTAATATTCAGTAATTAGTTCAGAAGTTTTTTTCTCCTACGCCTCATTGGGGGACACAGGACCATGGGTGTTCTGCTGCTGCCACTAGGAGGACACTAAGTTAACACAGAAAGATAACTCCTCCTCTGCAGTATACACCCTCTCACTGGGCCATATTCAACCAGTTCTTGCTTAGTGTCTGTAGGAGGCACTTGGGTCTGTTTCAGACCCCAACTTTTTTATTTTCTTTTCTGTAAATTTGTATTTTTTAATTAACGGAGTGAAGGGGGCGACGGATTCCTTTCTAGGGTCCGCTCTCCCCCGAACCATCAACAGGCGAGCACGCGGAGTATACCTCCCCGTACCCTCTCCTGTGACGACTGGGGCACGCCTGATATATTCTTAAGCGACGGTTCCTTTCATGGTTCCGATCTCCCCCCCTGCATGATGGCGAGAACATAGTCTGACTCTTATGTCCCTCTCCTGGGCCCAACCACCTTTCCAAGGCCCCACACCTTATGGCGTCAAAGCAGCCCCACGAGAGCTGACGAAGATGGATGGAGGTTTTTTTCTCTCCATCCCCCGACGGAAGAGGATTCAGCTCATACCGGCGGTCCTGACTGTGAAGGAGACGCTGCACCCTCGGTACTGCTTGCAGGCTGTATCTCCCTTCCTCGCGGTCCTGATCCCCGGGGAGGGAAACATTGGCTGGCAGCCAGCTCCCGGCCCATTGCTGCGCGCATCGCCGGCAGATTTCAGTAATTTAGCCCCCGGTTTTTCAGCCGGACTAGGCCGCGACCTATTTCTCCGCCCACCATCATCGGCGCTTCTCGTCTAGAACGAGAAGCGCTCTGCAAATCTCGGACGCCATCTTGCTTCACTCTGCTGCAGGGAATCACGCCGCAGATGCTGACAGCTCCAGACAGACGGGACTTCCCTCTCCCCTCTGTCCTATTCTCCCTGGGGACAACCAACACAGGACCGTGGGTAAGCTCTACACTAAAGGCTTAACCCCTTCTCTGCAGCCTGCCTGGCCCTTCAGCACATATCCTGCCTATCTGGCCCCTTATCTCTAAGACACTGTCTCAACCTAAAGAAGCCAAGAAGGCTAACAAAAAGCACGCTGTGTTTTTCACTTCATGTGCCACTTGCAGTACTGCCTTACCTCGACCTCACACTACCCCGTTATGTGCGGATTGGGATCCGACCTGTGTGCAGCCGCCACCAACGCCGCCTCTGACACTGTGGAGCCGAGTCCCCCTGAGTGGGTCGCTACCCTCTCACATTCTATGGACTCCCTGACAAAGGCAATAGATTCCCTCCGGGGGTCCCTCTTTAAGCCAGACTACCGCAGAGGACTCTGGCGACGGTGCGGACCCGCCCACCAGCAGGGGGCGTACTCTGCCAGTAAAGCATAAGGGTTCCAGAAAACTGACTCATGTCGCGTCCCCTGACCACAGCCGTGCTTGTCCTTCAGCTTCCACAAGCTCAATTTCTCGTTCCCCTTCTCCTGAGAACCCCAATGCACAGGACTCTGTATACGAGTCTGATGCATCTTTAGTTCAGGACTCCTCGACTTCTCAAGAGACAATTCTCTTATTGACGCGGTCAACAAGACCCTGAAGGTGGACGAGGAGGCTGTATCCACGCAAGAACACGTAGTGTCTTTTAAAAGGACTAAACGTGTTCAAAAGGTATTCGTCACTCATCCTGAATTTAAGGACATTGTCCAAAAACATAGGGACCGGCCTGACAAACGTTTAACGGGCCGAAAGCCTATTGAGTCCAAATACTCTTTTGCTCAGGAACTAATGAAGGACTGGCTGCAGTCTCCTTCTATAGATCCTGCTTTATCGCACCTCGTTTCCAAAATGCTCCTATCTTTGTCTGACGGTTCATCAGTCAAAAACCCTACTGACCGTCAAATTGACTACCTGGCTAGCTCTGTCTTCGGGGCCACTGTGGCGTCACTCTTTTCATCTTTCGCCGCCACTTGGGTGGCTAAGGCTATGGTCGCTTGGGCTGAGGTCTCTCTGACCTTCCTTTTCTGGAAGGTAGTTTTCCTACTGGCTATTACATCAATCAGGCGAGTCTCAGAGTTAGCGGCTCTTTCCTGCCAACCCCCGTTTCTGATTTTTCACCCGGATAAGGCAGTCTTGAGGACTTCCCCCTCCTTTTCTACCCAAAGTCGTCTCTTCTTTTCACCTCAATGAAGAGATTATTCTGCCTTCATTTTGTCCGGCACCAGTCCATCGAGTTGAGAAAGCTGTGCACACTCTTGATGTGGTTAGGGCTCTTCGACGGTACAGCTCACGGACGGCTCCCTTCCACAAGTCATATGTCCTGTTCGTGCTTCCAGAGGGACAACGGAAGGGCTTACCTGCTTCCAAGGCCACTCTAGCCAAGTGGATCCGATCAGCTATTCAGGAGTCCTATTGTGTCAAGGGTGCTCCTATCCCAGCAGGGATTAAGGCCCATTCTACTCGGTCAGTGGGCGCCCCTTGGGCCATTCAGCACCAGGCGTCAGCTCAACAGGTCTGCAAAGCGGCAACTTGGTCCAGCTTGCATACTTTTGTAAAGCATTACCACGTTCATTCTTTTTCCTCTGCAGACGCTGCCCTTGGCAGGTGCATTCTGCAGTTGGCAGTAGTACCTTAGCTGTAAGTCTATGGTACATGGGGTAATAGCAGCTATGTTGCTCCCCACCCAGGGACTGCTTTAGGACGTTCCATGGCCCTGTGTCCCCCAATGAGGCGTAGGAGAAATAGGGATTTTTGTGTACTCACCGTAAAATCCTTTTCTCCGAGCCAATCATTGGGGGACACCGCACCCACCCTGTTAGCCTATTGGCTTGTTGTTACTTCTTGGTTTTGGCATAGTTTTATTGTCTTATGTTTAATACTCCTACTGCTTTAATACCAAACTGGTTGAATATGGCCCAGTGAGAGGGTGTATACTGCAGAAGAGGAGTTAACTTTCTGTGTTAACTTAGTGTCCTCCTAGTGGCAGTAGCATAACACGCATGGTCCTGTGTCCCCCAATGATTGGCTCGGAGAAAAGGATTTTACGGTGAGTACACAATTTTTGTGGCGTTTCAAGTTAAAGCAATATGTGGTATTTATTAATTTACGGCATTTTGTGACTTTCAGTCATTTGAAGAAGCTGATCTCAGCGAGAGTTTAACCAGAAATGTTTATAAGGCGGGTTACGTAAAGCTGACGCCCATACAGAAGCACAGTATTCCTATAGTAACGGCCGGACGTGACTTAATGGCGTGTGCCCAGACCGGATCTGGAAAAACCGTAAGTGTACAATCTGCTATTTAACTCTTGGAAGTGGGGAGGGAGGATGAACTCTGCGGAGGGGACCTGGGCTTGGATGAGCTCTGTGGGGTGGGGAGACCCAGGCTCTTTAAACTCTGCGGGGGGGAGGGGAGGGGTTTGGGGGCTCGGATGGACTCTGTGGGGAGACCCCAGTTCGGGTGGGCTCTGCGAGGGGGACCTGGGCTCGGATGAACCTAGCGGGGAAACATGAGCTCGGTTGGACTCTGCGGGGAGACTCGGGCTCGGATGGACTCTGCGGGGAGACCCGGGCTCGGATAGACTCTGCGGTCCCCCACCAGTCGAGCTCTGATGTAGTCTGCAGGGGCCCGGGCTTGGATGGGCTCAATTTTTCAACATCATTACATACAATATTATTACAGACCTTTTTCTTTATCCTCTCTCCGCAGGCGGCCTTTCTGTTGCCCATTTTGGCTCATATGATGAAAAATGGAGTTGCAACAAGTCAATTTCAACATCTTCAGGAACCAGAAGCGATAATTATTGCACCTACCAGAGAGCTGATCAATCAGATTTACCTAGAGGCACGAAAGTTTTCATACGGGTGCGTCCACTGAATATTCCTAACCCCACCAGGCTTTTAATACTGGTAAAGTGTGATAAATGTCCAGCACAGGGAAGCCTCACAGCCTGAGATAACACTGATCCCGTCCGTGTAACCCCTCGGATGTGAAGGTCCGCAGTGACCCACAGCGTCTAAGTGTTGAGACTTCGAGATAACACACAGTAAAAAAAAAAAGAAATCCCAGAAAACAGGTGAAAGTGACTGTGTCCTGAAGGAGCTGGTGTTGCATGGATTCCAGCAGTGTAGGTAATGTAACTGTTAGTAATATCTGAGATTACAGCTGGTAAATGATCCCCCCACATTCAGGACAATCGTGCGCCCGGTGGTGATCTACGGAGGAACGCAGACGTCTCATTCACTGCGGCAGATCTTTCAAGGATGTAACGTCCTCTGTGCCACGCCTGGAAGGTTAATGGACGTGATCAACAAGGAAAAGGTGGGTTCTCTGAAATGTGAAAAGTGCTGATGAATGTTGCCATTAAAATAAGTTATTTCTAGATGTTCTTTTCTTTGGATTTTTTTTTTACTTGCGTTTGGAAGGTTGAGATTTATCTTCATGAATTGTGATTTACCCTAAAGACACTCCTGTATGTGGGCAGCAAGGAGTCATGTGGGCTGTCCTACCTTACCATCAGCTGTAAACTGCCGCCTACTGGACTCCTAAGCATATGAAGAGAGGGGGCTAAAAGTGATAAAATACAAGTCGTGCCAAATCGTTTCCTGTAAGAAAAAAAAATGACCGTTCTGCTCTAACACACCGATGGTATGCTGCATTTAGTTGTCTTGCACCAGTGTCTTATGGGGCAGCAGGCGCATTTATGAGACCCTGACTTTATGGCCTCACTGTATACTCTGGCAGTGTGACGGATTTTTTTGTTGAGTGGGTCTACTAGACAGATGGTTTCTGTCTGCATTAATGGCAGAGTGACTGCAGACTTGTCATTTTAGACCGGGCAACCCCTCTTAAGAGCTCAGAAAGTTGCACACTCTGCAGTCAGAACCAATTGACTGACCGATTTTCAGTTAGCTCACTTTGCAGCCAGCAATACAGTTGTACAGCACACAGGCTGTAGGAAATGTAGATTTTTTTTTTTTTTGCTAAAAAATGTCTCCAAATATTTCTGCTGAATCTGTAAACTTTCTTCCCAGTCCCCCCTGGCAGGACCGGCAGGTTATTAATCCCTGTAGCTGATTCTCACATTTCTTATCAGATCGGATTGAGCAAAGTGAAGTACTTCGTACTGGACGAAGCCGACCGGATGCTGGACATGGGCTTCTTGGGCGATGTGGAGAAGTTGCTGTCAAGTCCAGGAATGCCGAGTAAAGAAGAAAGGCAAACACTGATGTTCAGCGCCACGTTCCCCGATGCCATACAGCAGTAAGAATGGCCATGGCTCTGTCAGAGCGAGGAGCAACTCCTGTCCACTAGTCAGGCGTTTAATTATAATTCTAATCTTTTTTTTAGGCTTGCCCAAAAAATGTTAAAGCCAGATTACGTGTTTGTGGCAGTCGGACAAGTTGGCGGTGCCTGCAGTGATGTCGAGCAGCAGATCATTAAAGTGGGAGAGTATGAAAAGCGGAATAAACTGCTGGAGATCCTGCAAGGCATCGGTAGGCATTACTACAGATACACGTGGCTCGGACGGGGCACATAATGCATTTTTTCCCTTTCGATTCGGATAACCCGAGTCTTGTTTACTCCGTATTTGCACTATTGCAATGAACGCTGCTGGGAACGGCCAGATTGTCGCCGCTTCTGATTTATGTTCCTGCAAGTGTTTCATCTTGCAACATTTGAGACCCTGGTGAATAAGGAACCTGCGATGGTGTAATGTTTCCTGTCCTGCACTGCTCGTGTACGGTAGCACACAGGATCGTGGGTTATATATATATATATATATATATATATATATATATATATATATATATATATATATATATATATATATATATATATATATATACACACAGTGCCTAAAAGTAGTATTCAACCCCCTGCAGATTTAGCAGGTTTAATAAGATGCAAATAAGTTAGAGCCTTCAAACTTCAAACAAGAGCAGGATCTATTAACAGATGCATAAATCTTACAAACCAAAAAGTTTTGTTGCTCAGTTAAATTTTTATAAATTTTAAACATAAAAGTGTGGGTCAATTATTCTTCAACCCCTAGGTTTAATATTTTGTGGAATAACCTTTGTTTGCAATTACAGCTAATAATCGTCTTTTATAAGACCTGATCAGGCCGGCACAGGTCTCTGGAGTTATCTTGGCCCACTCCTCCATGCAGCTCTTCTCCAAGTTATCTAGGTTCTTTGGGTGTCTCATGTGGACTTTAATCTTGAGCTCCTTCCACAAGTTTTCAATTGGGTTAAGGTCAGGAGACTGACTAGGCCACTGCAACACCTTGATTTTTTGCCTCTTGAACCAGGCCTTGGTTTTCTTGGCTGTGTGCTTTGGGTCGTTGTCTTGTTGGAAGATGAAATGACGACCCATCTTAAGATCCTTGATGGAGGAGCGGAGGTTCTTGGCCAAAATCTCCAGGTAGGCCGTGCTATCCATCTTCCCATGGATGCGGACCAGATGGCCAGGCCCCTTGGCTGAGAAACAGCCCCACAGCATGATGCTGCCACCACCATGCTTGACTGTAGGGATGGTATTCTTGGGGTCGTATGCAGTGCCATCCAGTCTCCAAACGTCACGTGTGTGGTTGGCACCAAAGATCTCAATCTTGGTCTCATCAGACCAGAGAACCTTGAACCAGTCAGTCTCAGAGTTCTCCAAGTGATCATGAGCAAACTGTAGACGAGCCTTGACATGACGCTTTGAAAGTAAAGGTACCTTACGGGCTCGTCTGGAACGGAGACCATTGCGGTGGAGTACGTTACTTATGGTATTGACTGAAACCAATGTCCCCACTGCCATGAGATCTTCCCGGAGCTCCTTCCTTGTTGTCCTTGGGTTAGCCTTGACTCTTCGGACAAGCCTGGCCTCGGCACGGGAGGAAACTTTCAAAGGCTGTCCAGGCCGTGGAAGGCTAACAGTAGTTCCATAAGCCTTCCACTTCCGGATGATGCTCCCAACAGTGGAGACAGGTAGGCCCAACTCCTTGGAAAGGGTTTTGTACCCCTTGCCAGCCTTGTGACCCTCCACGATCTTGTCTCTGATGGCCTTGGAATGCTCCTTTGTCTTTCCCATGTTGACCATGTATGAGTGCTGTTCACAAGTTTGGGGAGGGTCTTAAATAGTCAGAAAAGGCTGGAAAAAGAGATAATTAATCCAAACATGTGAAGCTCATTGTTCTTTGTGCCTGAACTACTTCTTAATACTTTAGGGGAACCAAACAGAATTCTGGTGGGTTGAGGGGTTGAATAATAAATGACCCTATGAAAAAACTTTTCACAATTAAAAAAAAAAAATAAACAAAGAAATAACATTCTTTTTTGCTGCAGTGCATTTCACACTTCCAGGCTGATCTACAGTCCAAATGTCAGAATGCCAAGTTAATTCCAAATGTGTAAACCTGCTAAATCTGCAGGGGGTTGAATACTACTTGTAGGCACTGTGTGTGTATATATATATATATATATATATATATATATATATATATATATATATATATATATATATATATATGTATATATATATATATATATATATATATATATAATTTGCCCCGTTCACATGTAAAGCGCCATGGAATAAATGGTGCTATAAAAATGTATAATATATATATATAATTTATTTATAATATTATTTTTTATTCTATTAATATAAAATATAATATATATGATTATATATTATATTTATTTATATATATTTATATATGGTTTTTTTTTTTACCAGTTCACCTTATATATATTTATAACTTTTTGCAAATATTTCTAGGTTCCGAGCGCACAATGGTTTTTGTAAAAACCAAAAAGAAGGCCGATTTCCTCGCTGCATTTTTATGTCAAGAGCAAATAAAGACAACAAGTATTCATGGGTAAGAGCAGTCCCGAGCTTTCACGAAAAAAGCGCAAACAATGTTTTTACTATTGGTTTCCAGATTTTCCAGAAAGTCTCAAGCACCAGAGTTTAAAATAACAAAAGTTTAGGCAAAAGAGTTGTGAAATCACTCCAATACACTAAAACCTACAGATATGACTCCAGAGTTCCAAACCATATAAGATATTGGTCTCGAGTATTTTTTTTTTCCCCTTAGGGACCGAGAACAACCAGAAAGGGAGAAAGCTCTGAGATATTTCCGCACTGGCGAGTGCCCGGTGATCGTGGCCACTTCCGTTGCTGCCAGAGGATTAGACATCGAGAATGTTCTTCATGTAATAAACTTTGACATCCCGAGCGACATTGATGAATATGTTCACCGCATTGGACGCACCGGTCGTTGTGGCAACACTGGAAAAGCAACTTCCTTTTTTGATAGCGATGGAGACGATGAAAAACTCGTTGGTCGAGATCTCGTAAAAGTCTTAACCCAAGTAAGTGAAGCATTGATTGTGAAGCTTTTATAGGATATATTCATGCTAGTAAGACTGCAATGGATGACAATCGACGACATTGCTGGGTGTAGGAAGACGAGCTGCAGAGTTTTAGGAATCTGTCAGTTCCACTGTGCAGGCAGGAGGCGGTTTCCCCTGTAATAAAAGCAAATTCTGAAAGAGAACATTTTTCTTAAGCCATTAAAAGCACACGTGCAAAAAAAAATAAAAATATATATATATAGATATAGATATATATAGATATATATAGATATAGATATATAGTGCCTGGGCATGAAGGAAGAAAAAATGGCTTGGTCTTGAACTGGATCAATGATCTTTTTACCATCCTCCTTGTCTCTTGTAGGCTGAACAGGAGGTCCCTAAGTGGCTGGAGGACTTCGCGTTCGGTACCCACGGCATGAAAGGCTACAGTCAGACTTCAAGCAATTTTGCTTCAGTAGATAGCCGGAAGGTGAGTATTATAATGCACAACAAGTCTGTCAGTGTGTGTGTAGCCAAGGAAAAGTGGAGTAGCCTATGGCTGCCAGTCATAAAGCCTACTAGCCCACTTCAGAGTTGGTGCAAACAGTGGTCCCTATTTATCAGAACGGTTTGAAGCTATAGCTTGCCGCTCACAGCATTTAGTTTTGATGTCCTAGAGATTAATCACATTGATGGTTATCTTCCCTTTTTCTTGCTGCAATTTATTTTATTTTTTTTAAATTGTGGTTAAAAACTGCAATATGACTGCAAAGTGTGAATGAATTTAATAAAAAAAAAAAACCCGTAGCCCTGTCCTCTGTCAGCTGTGCTGTCAAGGTTTTTCTCCGTTATGATGAATAACTGTACGTATAACTGTACGTGGTTTCACTAAGCAAATCTGCCCCTTTACTTATTAGTAATGCGCAGTCTTTGTCTTTTCTACAGAGAGGCGGCTATCAGCAGGACAGTTACAGCAGTTCTGGATTTTCACAACCTGCGGCCGAGGAAGAGGAAGTTTGGGGCTAGTAGGGGAACAAATGTTCAAGCCGATGGAACATTTGTTAAGATTTGTTTTTTCATTGAACAATAATTTGTATGTTTGTAAAAAGAAAAAAACATTTTGGGACTTCGTTACCAGAATAAAGTGTTATTATTTACATAATTTCCCTGTTTGGGAAAATTACACATTTGTTTGTAGCCAGTAGCTGGTTGCTCAAAAAATTTTGAGCACAATTAAAGTTTGTTTTGTCATTTGTACTGTTTACTTGTGTGGATTTGTTCATGTTTTTTAATGTTTCCATGAAGCCTTTTTTATTTTTGCCTAGATAAAACCTTCATTGTAGAACATTTTCCAACATACAAGTACCTGCTCACAATGTCGGTATACTGCAGGATGCCCACAGGCCCCCATAAGTTAAAGTGGAAGCAGCACAGGTACAAAAACAAGACTTTTGGTTACCGTAAAATCGGTTTCTCGGAGCCTTCATGGGGGTGTATGCTGCTCTCACTAGGAGGCTGACACTATGCACAAAAAATTAGCTCCTCAGCAGTGTACACCCCTCCGACTGACACTAGGTTAATCAGTTAGTGAGAAAGCAGTAGGAGAAGCAACATGTAAAAGAGAAACAAAACAATTGCAAACTGTAGCAATATAATACAGTAAATAGAGCTGTTAAACTTGGAAGGGTGCTGTGTCCCCCAGTGAAGTCTCCGAGAAAAAGATTTTACAGTTAGTAACCAAAAATCCTATTTTATTCAGTCTCCCGTGACAGCACCACAAGAGAGGAGATCCTCTCTTCAGGGACAGGAAACCTACAGACATAAACAGAGCTGTACCTCTCCCACGCATCATCAGTTGGTTTCTTCTCCCTGAACGGAACCCAATCCTTACAAATATACCTGTGGAAGATCGATGGAACCCAGGCCTGGCTGGTCTGTTCAGACAGCTGGGGTCCCCTGCCTCAGCCGGTGCGTGGGCCCTGGAAGTGCCACAGTGGGTCCAGGGTGGACCGCACGACAGTGAGTGGGCAGATGGAGCAGTGTCCGGGGAGGATTACCAGCTTTGGAAGGTCAGCATCGGAAGAAAAGTATCCTCCAGATGCTGTGTGGTCTCTGGTGTGGCGCTACCTGTAGCATGCGGCCAGGGCTGGGGTGTGTGCCCTGGGGCTCCAGTGATGCGTCTGGGGGCATGACATGACCGGGGTGGTCTGTGGGGCTCAGGTGGTGACATGTCCTGGGTGGGCCCTATGGCGCCTGAGGGCACGTCCCAGTTACCGGGCTGTGGCCTGCTCAGCCGGATGACGCAGCAGGGTGGCGCCGCCGAGGAATGAGGCACCCGGGTCCAATGTGGGTTGGTGACAGGTGGCATGGTCATGGACCTGCAGGGAGGCGGGCGGTAGCATCACACCGAGGGTGTGGCAGATCTAGGGGAGGAAGAGGTGCCAGCACCAGGACCTTTTGACTTGGAAATCTGGGGAGGCGGGGATGTGCCCAGGGTTTAAATTGGGCACATTGCACATTCATCAGTGCTTCTGGCCCCATTTCTGAGGATGTAATTATGCGAGCAGCTAGAGCACGTACACCCTGTGCAGCAGCATGAGCAGCTCATTCAGAAGCCCCATGCAGCCCAGCTGAAGACCCATGAGAATTTGAGAGCTAGCCAGGCATGCGAAAGTCAGGATTCTGCAGAAAGGTCCAGCCGCAGGAGCTCCTCCAGAGTGGACGAGTCAGCAGCGTCGGCGGAGATGCGCCCTCATCGTTATCCGGTATCTATTTGTTTGCAGCACTGGTAAGTGATCTTCGTGAAATATCACTCGGTGATGTAGTCTTCCCCATATTTCTCCTAATTCTGCCAGGGAAAGAAGTGTACAGGGAAGTCGAAAAACTAGGAATTCTGCCCTTTGCAGGTCCCCCTTCCTGTACTCCTGTCCGAAAAGATTCAGTCCTGTGTCCAGCAGATGGTAGACTGAAGAGACTTGTAACTTCACACAAGCGTAAAGAAATTATTAGGGCGGAAGTGAGGGAGTACATGATGTTCCTATCCCAGGGAGAGTGCCCAAAAGGGAAAGGACATAGGTTCCCAGAGTCAGACTACTGTTGACTTTATAGTGGATGAGGATTCTTCCACATCATCTCCTTTAGCATCCTCTTCTTCAGAAGATGACTCTGGCTGCTTCTGTTTCCCCATAGACTGGGTGGATAAATTAGTGCAAGTGGTCAGAAGCACTATGGGGATAGTAGAGTCTAGGCCGGAACATTCTGTTCAGGATGTCATGTTTGGGGGGCTAGACCAAAGGAAGCACAGGTCCTTCCCCTTAAACAAGAAAATCCATTCTCTGGTGCATCGGGAGTGGAAGAGGCCGGAGAAGAGGGGCTCCTTTCCCCAGCGTTTAAGAGGAGATGCCCCTTTGAGGACGCTGTTGCAGAAACTTGGGATAAGGGCCAGTAGCCAAGGTGTAAAAAAAAAAATCCTCATTGCCCCTTTGAGGACCTGGGGACCCTAAAAGACCCTTTGAATAAGAAGGTGGACACGTTTCTTAAAGTGGCATGCCAAATGTCTGCAGGTGCCCTGAGGCCGGCAGTGGCATCTACGTGTACAGCCAGTTCAATGATGATCTGGCTAGAGCAGCTAGAGTCTGAGTTCAAAGGGGGAGCCTCCCGGGAAACTTTTATGCACCTTACCAGTGATTCAAGGTGTCGTTGTTTTCGTCAAATGCCTCTGCAGATTCTCAGGATGGCAGCTAAAGTAGCGGGCCTCTCAAATCCGGCTCGAAGACCATTATGGCTGAAGCACTGGCCCGGGAATATTCAGGCCAGATCTAGACTGTTGTATTCCATGTGAGTGGTATTACCTCTTTGGACCGGTGCTGGATGAGCTTCTGTAGAAGACATTGGATAATAGAAGAAATTACCCAGTCTGTCGACTCCTTCCTACAGGCATCCCTTCAGCAGAAGGAGGCTTAGTCATAGGAAGCCTTCCAGGGACCGAGCCAAGTGGGATGAAAGGAAGAGAAAAGAAACCACCTTAATGAATGCCGGCCCCGGTAGAGGTTAGACTATCGGCCTTCTATCCGGCCTGGTCAAATATTACCAATAGTGACTAGCCTGATATCGGGGCTGAAATTAGTTTTCTTCTATCCTACTGGACAGGTTCATGATAACCCCTTCCCGGTCATCCCCCTCAGAACAGGGAGCACTGGAGGCTGAGTTCCTGGAGCTACGGCGTAAAGCAGTCCTGGTTGAGGTTCCTGATCCAGAAAGGGGTTTCACTCCCCCCAATCTTTGATTCAGAAGCCGGATGGCTCTTTCAGGACGATCATTACCTTAGGGTTCTTTGTAGTAAGCCCCTTCAAAATGAAATCTATTGCATCAGCAATATAGATAATCTTTAAAAACCACTTTATGACGGTGTTGCATCTAAAAAATATGTATGATCACATGCCTATTCACGCAGATAATCAGCGGTTCCTCAGTGGCGGTAGTCAGGGGGCTCAGCTAGGCACTTCCAATTTAGGGCTCTCCCCTTTGGTCTTGCCGTGGCCCCTCGCGTTTTTACAAAGGTTGTTGCCGAGGTCATGGCCCACCTGCGTGAAACCAATGTCCTGATTATTCCCTACCTGGACAATTTTCTTATTGTAGGCAGGTCAAGTGGATCATTGCTCAGATCAAGTTAAGAGAATTATGTCCACTCTGGAACACTTAGGCTATGTCTCCACGTTCAGGATTCCCCGCGCTTTGGACACAGCAGAAACCCCGCTCCTCCCAAAGTGCTGCCCCCTGTTGTATGCGCGATGATTCCGCATGTGTTCATTGAACACATGCAGAATCACTGCATTGTATTCATAGACTGGGTTATTTATAGACGTTCCGTCTCCGCAAGATAACTAGACATGCTGCGGTCTATAAAGGTGCGCCGCATGTCCGTTTACGCAGGGCTGCCGATGCGACCCTGCACGTATAATGGAGATGGGATTTCATTAAATCCCCTGCACTACATACATATTCATTACCTTAATGAGCGTTACCACGTGACCGCTCTGTGCAAGAATAAGCTGCTGGCAGCTACATGGTCGTCACCTTGCACCTTTTATAGCCACTATAGACTGGATCTTTCTGCCTCTTTTGATCTCACGTTTGGGAAGAGGGTTCTACAGGCTGTGGTCCCTCCCTAATAGAGTAATTCTCTGTAATTAGTTGGTGCTGTCATGGGTGACTGTAAAACATATATTACTTACCGGTAATCTGTTTTTAAGGAACCCATGATGGCACCCTTGTATTCCCTTCCATTACTAACCCATCACCTTCTGGTTGGTGGGTTATTGTATATAGTATACCACTTAGGGTGTGATTAAGAATAATTTGTATAAAGGTATATAGATATGTGTACACTAACTGGGAGGTCCTCTCATGCTCTGTAATCCACTGATGTCAAGAGGAGCCGCTCTTTTTATCTTGAAGGTTTCCTGTCCTTGTAGGGCAGAGCCCCACTCTCATTTGTGCTGTCATGAGTTCCGTTAAAACTCATTACTGGTAATATATATGTTTCTCTGTTGCTTCATTGGGGGGCACAAAAAAAACATGGGAAGTTCCAAAGCAGTCCTTGGGGAGGGAACAGCACAAGCTTGGGTCAGGTCGGAGAACTAACCACTGCCGCCTGCAAGATCCTTCTACATAGCCTGGCGTCCATATGGATCCTGTAAAAGTTTAAGAACATGTGGATGGAGGACCCGGTTACCGCTTTGCAGAGTTGTAGGGTGGATGTCCTATGGTGTATTGCCCAGAAGGCGCCCACTGCCTGGGTACAGTGTGCCTTAATCCCAGGGGTAGGCACTTTGTTCTTGACCAAGTATGCCTTCCAGATTCCCGTCTGTATCCAGCGAGCAATCGTATCATTGGAGGCTGGTAGGCCTGTATGTGCACCCTCAGGAATAAAAAAGAGTTCTTCTGGAATGGGGCAGTCTTGGCAAGATACACACATTGCACGGACCAGGCCTAATCTAGGATGAGTCGGCGCTGGGCAAAAGAAAAGGGAGGACAATATCCTCATTTAGATGAAAAGTGGACACCGCCTTTGGAAGGTATAGGCCGCAAAACCACCTTGTCCTGGTGAAAACAGGAAAGAGTTGCCAATTCAGAGACGCACCTAATGGAAGTGATCGTCATAAGAAACGCCACCTTCCAAGACAACAGACGGACATACTTCTCGAAGCTCAAAGGGAGAACTCCAGAGCGCCTCAGGAACTAAATTGAGGTCGGAGGGATCAACAGGTGTCTGGTACAGGGGCGCTGCGTGAGCTACATCCTGGAGAAAGGTTCTGACTTGAGAATGGGAGGATAAGTTCTGGAAAAGAATGTAAAGCGCTGACACCTGGCCCTTTACCAAACTGAGAGTATGGCCTGCGTCAAGGCCCGCTTGAAGAAAAGCCAGAATAGAAGGGAGAGAAAAAGATGTGATTAGACTCACACCAACGGAAATAGACTTTCCAAGTCCCATAATAGACCGGGGACTACGGCTTCCTAGCCCGGATCATGGTCAGAAGCAACCGACCTGAAACCCAGATGCTCTTAGAACCACGGTTTCAACAGCCACACTGTTAAATCGAGCGACCGAGAATTCTGGTGGAAGATCGTCCCCTGGGAAAGAAGGTCCAGACTGTCTGGGAGCCTCCAGGGGGCGTCAGGATGACCGGCACACCTTTTATCTTGATCTTTTTCAACAGCCTGGGAGAGGTGGGAAGGGCGAACTGTGACCAGGGTATTACCAGAGCGTCGGCGCCCACCGTGGAAACGAACTGTGGGAAATTCCCGTTCATCCAGGACGCCATGAGGTCTACATACAGAGTGCCCCATAGAAGGCAAATCTTATGCTAGACTTCCTGATGTAGCGACCACTCTCCCACCATGAGACACTCGCGACTGAGAAAGTTGCGACCTAGTTGTCCACCGGGAATATGTACTGCAGATATCACTTGAATCTTTATCTCTACCCAAAGAAGGATCTTGGACACCTCAGACATCGCCAAGGGACTTGAAAGTTCCTCGTTGGTGGATGACATGCCACTGCCGTGGCTTTGTCTCTCTGAACTCGAACTGGCATGCCCTTGAGAAACCTCTACTGGTGGCAGAGGTGCAGAAGAATGGTCTTTATCTCAAGGATGTTGATCGGCAAGGACCAACGTGCCTGGACCGTCAGGTTACGAAAAACCGCACCTCAGCCGAGAAGACTCGCATCTGTTGTTACCTGTCAGTGAACGGGGAGGAAGTAGCAACCCCGAAAGATGAGCTGGCATGGCCGAGTGGAAGGATGGAGGTCGAGGACCCTGCAGAGAGCGAACCCCCTGCTTGGAGGGTTGCCCTCTTCTCTTTGGGAAGAAAAACCCTTGCCTGATGGGTGTTGAACAGCATGCCGTCGGGACAAGGCAAGACTTTACCCTGTTGACTAACAAGCTGAGACAGTGTGGCATTCCTGGGCCTGAAGTCTACGTTAGTCTCTCCCACTAATATGCATTGTATGTGATCTCTGCATCTCCTAGGAATATAGGCTGTATGAGACTTCTGTGTGTATCTCCTGGTAACATAAATTGAATCTGAGATCTGTGTCACTTCCAGTAATATAAGCTTTAAGGCTAAGTTCACATTTGTGTATGTGTCCACAGCGTATCGTCTGCATGCAAAAACATGCAAAAAAAACACGTAAAAAAAGCTGCGATTGCATGCGTTTACGTTGTTTATGCGCATGTGTACGTTATTTCACAATGGGCGTGGCTTATGTGTTTTCTATATATAGAGAAACTGCACAGCAGAAATCCGCTTCTTTGGATGCTGCCAGGGAGAGCGTCAATCTGAATTTATCATTGAAATTGGATTTTGATTTCGCTGTTGCTTGTGAGGAAGAAAGGAGAAGAGAAAGACAAAGAAGATGTCGTCGTCTCTATTGGCAACACCCCATTGTTGAACTCTGACAGAGCCGTGGAGCCTACCACTCATTGTACACAGAGCTTTATGAAAACATGGAGTTTTTTGTTGTTTTTTTTTACTACACCGGGATATCGGCACAGAGGTTGATCTTGGTTTCATCTGCCCACAGAATGTTCTTCCAGAACTGTGCTGGCTTTTTTAGATGTTTTTTAGCCTTTTTCTTCTTGATGCTTATGAGTGGCTCGCACCGTGCAGTGAACCCTCTGCATTCACTTTCATGCAGTCTTCTCTTTATGGTAGATTTGGATATTGATACGCTGACCTCCTGGAGAGTGTTGGTCACTTGGTTGGCTGTTGTGAAGGGGTTTCTCTTCACCATGGAGATTATTCTGCAATCATCCACCACTGTTGTCTTCTGTGGGCGCCCAGGTCTTTTTGCATTGATGAGTTCACCAGTGCTTTCTTTCTCAGGATGTACCAAACTGTAGATTTTGCCACTCCTAATATTGTAGCAATTTCTCGGATGGGTTTTTTCTGTTTTCGCAGCTTAAGGATGGCTTGTTTCACCTGCATGGAGAGCTCCTTTGACCGCATGTTTACTTCACAGCAAAACCTTCCAAATGCAAGCACCACACCTCAAATCAACTCCAGGCCTTTTATCTGCTTAATTGAGAATGACATAACAAAGGGATTGCCCTCACCTGTCCATGAAATAGCCTTGGAGTCAATTGTCCAATTACTTTTGGTCCCTTTAAACACGGGGTGGCACATGTTAACCCCTTAAGCCCCGAGGGTGGTTTGCACGTTAATGACCGGGCCAATTTTTACAATTCTGACTGTCCCTTTATGAGGTTATAACTCTGGAACGCTTTAACGGATCTTGGCGATTCTGACATTGTTTTCTCGTGACATATTCTACTTCATGTTAGTGGTAAAATTTATTCGATATAACGCGTTTATTTGTAAAAAAAAATGGAAATTTGGCGAAAATTTTGCAATTTTCCAAATTTGAATTTTTATGCCCTTAAATCACAGAGATATGTCACGCAAAATACTTAATAAGTAACATTTCCCACATGTCTACTTTACATCAGCACAATTTTGGAACCAAAATTTTTTTTTGTTAGGGAGTTATAAGGGTTAAAAGTTGACCAGAAATTTCTCATTTTTACAACACCATTTTTTTTAGGGACCACATCTCATTTGAAGTCATTTTGAGGGGTCTATATGATAGAAAATACCCAAGTGTGACACCATTCTAACAAATGCACCCCTCAAGGTGCTCAAAACCACATTCAAGAAGTTTATTAACCCTTCAGGTGTTTCACAGGAATTTTTGGAATGTTTAAATAAAAATGAACATTTAACTTTTTTTCACACAAAATTTACTTCAGCTCCAATTTGTTTTATTTTACCAAGGGTAACAGGAGAAAATGGACCCCCAAAGTTGTTGTACAATTTGTCCTGAGTACGCTGATACCCCATATGTGGGGGTAAACCACTGTTTGGGCGCATGGCAGAGCTCGGAAGGAAAGGAGCGCCATTTGACTTTTCAATGCAAAATTGACTGGAATTGAGATAGGACGCCATGTTGCGTTTGGAGAGCCCCTGATGTGCCTAAACATTGAAACCACCCACAAGTGACACCATTTTAGAAAGTAGACCCCCTAAGGAACTTATCTAGATGTGTGGTGAGCACTTTGACCCACCAAGTGCTTCACAGAAGTTTATAATGCAGAGCCGTAAAAATAAAAAATCATATTTTTTCGCCCCCAATTTTTTATTTTCCCAAGGGTAAAAGAAAAAATTGGACCCCAAAAAATGTTGTGCAATTTGTCCTGAGTACGCTGATACCCCATATGTGGGTGTAAACCATTGTTTGGGCGCATGGCAGAGCTTGGAAGGGAAGGAGCGCCATTTTACTTTTTAATGCAAAATTGACAGGAATTAAGATGGGACGCCATGTTGCGTTTGGAGAGCCCCTGATGTGCCTAAACATTGAAACCCCCTACAAGTGACACCATTTTGGAAAGTAGACCCCCTAAGGAACTTATCTAGATGTGTGGTGAGCACTTTGACCCACCAAGTGCTTCACAGAAGTTTATAATGCAGAGCCGTAAAAATAAAAAATCATATTTTTTCACAAAAATGATCTTTTCGCCCCCAATTTTTTATTTTCCCAAGGGTAAGAGAAGAAATTGGACCCCAAAAAATGTTGTGCAATTTGTCCTGAGTACGCTGATACCCCATATGTGGGTGTAAACCATTGTTTGGGCGCATGGCAGAGCTTGGAAGGGAAGGAGCGCCATTTGACTTTTCAATGCAAAATTGACTGGAATTGAGATGGGACGCCATGTTGCGTTTGGAGAGCCCCTGATGTGCCTAAACATTGAAACCCCCCACCAGTGACACCATTTTGGAAAGTAGACCCCCTAAGGAACTTATCTAGATGTGTTTTGAGAGCTTTGAACCACCAAGTGTTTCACTACAGATTATAACGCAGAGCCGTGAAAATAAAAATTCCTTTTTTTTTTCACAAAAATGATTTTTTAGCCCCCAGTTTTGTATTTTCACAAGGGTAACAGGATAAATTAGACCCCAAAAGTTGTTGTCCAATTTGTCCTGAGTACGCTGATACCCCATATGTGGGGGGTAACCACTGTTTGGGCGCATGACAGAGCTCGGAAGGGAAGGAGCGCCATTTGGAATGCAGACTTAAATGGATTGGTCTGCAGGCGTCACGTTGCATTTGCAGAGCCCCTGATGTACCCAAACAGTACAAACCCCCCACAAGTGACCCCATATTGGAAACTAGACCTCCCAAGGAACTTATCTAGATGTGTTGTGAGAACTTTGAACCCCCAAGTGTTTCACTACAGTTTACAACGCAGAGCTGTGAAAATAAAACATCTTTTTTTTCCCACAAAAATGATTTTTAGCCCCCCAAATTTTTATTTTCCCAAGGATAACAAGAGAACTTGGACCCCAGAAGTTGTTGTTCAATTTGTCCTGAGTACGCTGATAACCCATATGTTGGGGTAAACCCCTTTTTGGGCGCACGGGAGAGCTCGGAAGGGAAGGAGCACTGTTTTACTTTTTCAACGCAGAATTGGCTGGAATTGAGATCGGACGCCATGTCGCGTTTGGAGAGCCCCTGATGTGCCTGAACAGTGGAAACTCCCCAATTCTACCTGAAACCCTAACCCAAACACACCCCTAACCCTAATCCCAACGGTAACCCTAACCACACCCCTAGCCCTGACACACCCATAATTCTAATCCCAACCGTAAATGTAATCCAAACCCTAACTTTAGCCCTAACCCTAACTTTAGCCCCAACCCTAACCCTAACTTTACCTCCAACCCTAGCCCTAACCCTAACTTTAGCCCCAACATTAGCCCTAACCCTAACCCTAGCCCTAATGGGAAAATGGAAATAAATACATTTTTTTAATTTTATTATTTTTCCCTAACTAAGGGGGTGATGAAGGGGGGTTTGATTTACTTTTATAGCGTTTTTTATATCGGATTTTTATGATTGGCAGCTGTCACACACTAAAAGACGCTTTTTATAGCAAAAAAGTTTTTGCGTCTCCACATTTTGAGACCTATAATTTTTCCACATTTTGGTCCACAGAGTCATGTGAGGTCTTGTTTTTTGCGGGACGAGTTGACGTTTTTATTGGTAACATTTTCGGACACGTGACCATTTTTGATCAGTTTTTATTTCGCTTTTTGTGAGGCAGAATGACCAAAAACCTGCTATTCATGAATTTCTTTTGGGAGAGGCGTTTATACCGTTCCACGTTTGGTAAAATTGATAAAGCAGTTTTATTCTTCGGGTCAGTACGATTACAGTGATATCTCATTTATATCTTTTTTTATGTTTTGGCGCTTTTATACGATAAAAACTATTTTATAGAAAAAATAATTATTTTGGTATCGCTTTATTCTCAGAACTATAACTTTTTTATTTTTTTGCTGATGATTCTGTATGGCGGCTCGTTTTTTGCGGTACAAGATGACGTTTTCAGCGGTACCATGGTTATTTATATCCGTCTTTTTGATCGCGTATTATTCCACTTTTTGTTCGGCGGTATGGTAATAAAGCGTTGTTTTTTGCCTCGGTTTTTTTTTTTCTTACGGTGTTTACTGAAGGGGTTAACTAGTGGGGCAGTTTTATAGGTTGGGTCGTTACGGACGCGGCGATACTAAATATGTGTACTTTTATTGTTTTTTTTTTTTATTTAGATAAAGAAATGTATTTATGGGAATAATATTTTTTTTTTTATTATTATTTATTTAGGAATTTTTTTATTTTTTTTTTTACACGTGGAAAATTTTTTTTTTTACTTTGTCCCAGGGGGGGACATTACAGATCGATCATCTGATAGTGTGCACAGCACTCTGTCAGATCACCGATCTCACTTACATCGGTGCAGGCTTACCAGCGTCTGCACTGAGCAGACACTCGGTAAGCCACCTCCTTCCCTGCAGGACCCGGATGCCGCGGCCATCTTGGATCCGGACCTGCAGCGAGGAAGGAGGTAGGAGACCCTCGCAGCAACGCGATCACATCGCGTTGCTCCGGGGGTCTCAGGGAAGCCCGCAGGGAGCCCCCTCCCTGCGCGATGCTTCCCTATACCGCCGGAACACTGCGATCATGTTTGATCGCGGTGTGCCGGGGGTTAATGTGCTGGGGGCGTTCCGTGACCGCTCCTGGCACATAGTGCCGGATGTCAGCTGCGATAGGCAGCTGACACTCGGCCGCGCTGCCCCCGTGAGCGCGGCCGATCGCGTATGACGTACTATCCCGTCACTGGGAATTAAGTCCCAGGTCACCTTGACGGGATAGTACGTCAGATGGGATTAAGGGGTTAAGGAGCTGAAACTCCTAAACCCTTCATCCAATTTTAATGTGGATACCCTCAAATGAAAGCTGAAAGTCTGGCCTTCAACTGCATGTGAATTGTTTTGTTTAAAATTCATTGTGGTAATGTCTATAACCAAAATTAGAAAAATGTTGTCTCTGTCCAAATATACACTCACCGGCCACTTTATTAGGTACACCATGCTAGTAACGGGTTGGACCCCCTTTTGCCTTCAGAACTGCCTCAATTCTTCGTGGCATAGATTCAACAAGGTGCTGGAAGCATTCCTCAGAGATTTTGGTCCATATTGACATGATGGCATCACACAGTTGCCGCAGATTTGTCGGCTGCACATCCCAAAGATGCTCCATACAAGGCAGGATGGATCCATGCTTTCATGTTGTTTACGCCAAATTCTGACCCTACCATCCGAATGTCGCAGCAGAAATCGAGACTCATCAGACCAAGCAACGTTTTTCCAATCTTCTACTGTCCAATTTCGATGAGCTTGTACAAATTGTAGCCTCAGTTTCCTGTTCTTAGCTGAAAGGAGTGGTACCCGGTGTGGTCTTCTGCTGCTGTAGCCCATCTGCCTCAAAGTTCGACGCACTGTGCGTTCAGAGATGCTCTTAGGCTTACCTTGGTTGTAACGGGTGGCGATTTGAGTCACTGTTGCCTTTCTATCAGCTCGAACCAGTCTGCCCATTCTCCTCTGACCTCTGGCATCAACAAGGCATTTCCGCCCACAGAACTGCCGCTCACTGGATTTTTTTTCTTTTTCGGACCATTCTCTGTAAACCCTAGAGATGGTTGTGCGTGAAAATCCCAGTAGATCAGCAGTTTCTGAAATACTCAGACCAGCCCTTCTGGCACCAACAACCATGCCACATTCAAAGGCACTCAAATCACCTTTCTTCCCCATACTGATGCTCGGTTTGAACTGCAGGAGATTGTCTTGACCATGTCTACATGCCTAAATGCACTGAGTTGCCGCCATGTGATTGGCTGATTAGAAATTAAGTGTTAACAAGAAGTTGGACAGGTGTACCTAATAAAGTGGCCAGTGAGTGTATATGGACCTAACTGTAAGTGCAGAATGCAGTGTGAGACAGACATTTTCAAAGCTTCTATACTTACATCCAAAGTCCTGTGCCCGCATCCAGAGTCTTCTGCAATTGAACGCATGCGAACGCATGTCCCTGCGTACACCATGTTAAAGATATGTACGCATGACGCATGCGGATCGTACGCTGCGCACAAAGATGCAAATGTGAACCCGGCCTAAGTGAGATGTGTTTGTCTCTCAGTAATATAGGCTGGATATGAGATCTGTGTGTTATACTAATATAGGCTGGATGTGAGATCTGTGTGTCTCTCCCTGTAAAATAGTCTGAATGCAAGGTCTATGTGTGTCTCCCAGTAATATATGCTGCATGTGAGATCTGTGTGTCTCCCAGTAATATATACCGAATTCAAGATCTATGTGTGTTTCCCAGTAATATACGCTGGATGTGAGTTTTGTTTCTCCCAGTAATATAGGCTGGATGTGAGTTGTGTCTTCCAGTAATATAGGCTGGATGTGAGGTCTGTAATATAGGCTGGATGTCAGGTCTGAGTGTCTTTCCTAGTAGTATAGGCTAGATGTGAGGTCTGTGTTTCTCTGTAATATAGGCTGGATGTGAGGTCTGTGTCTCTGTAATAGGCTGGATGTGAGCTCTGTGTGTCTCTCCCAGTAATATAGACTGGATGTGAGGTATGTGTGTCTCCCAGTAATATAGGCTGGATGTGAGGTCTGTGTGTCTCTCCCAGTAATATAGGCTGGATGTGAGGTCTGTGTCTCTCCTAGTAATATAGGCTGGACATGAGGTCTGTGTGTCTGTATTATAGGTTGGATGTGAGGTCTGTGTGTCTCTGTAATATAGGCTGGATGTGAAGTCTGTGTGTCTCTGTAATATAGGCTAGATGTGAGGTTTGTGACTGTAATTTAGGTGGGATCTGAGATTTGTGCGTCTCTCCTAGTAATATAGGCTGGATGTGAGCTCTGGGTATCCAGGGTGTTGTTGTGCACATTACCTCCTGTAAAGACAAAGCTTTCCTGCACTTACTGTCTTTCTCCACATTCCCCTCCCTGCTGACATACAGCATTGAGGAGGGTAAAGTGCTTAATCACAGAGCAGCAACCTGATAGAAAATATTTAATGATTATTTTGAAAGATGCTTAACTTTAGGATGCAAATGAGCCAATAGTAAAACATTCTATGTTAAGGTGTAAATGGCTAATCCCATCAGAAGCTTCTGTCCTCTGTCTTATTGACCGATGCTAGATCAGTGGTTTTCAGATTGGTCCGCTATATGTGCCAGTAAGCCCTCCAGGCTGTCTTGCAATCTTGGTTTGGTTGTTTCTCAAGCTCCCCTGATATTAAGGCTGAGGGGAACAAGAGAGTGATTTTGGCCTTCACGCAGGTCATAACGTCAATGTAGGTGGACAAGGTTACATTTTGACCGCTGGGCCATTGCGACAAGTATATTACAAAAAAAGCCTATTGGATTTTTCCTGTGTGCGAGGATCAAACCGTCAAAGGAGTAAAGGACCTTTCCCCCTTTCAAAGATTAGAGTGGATCCGAGAGAAACTTTACGTTCTGGATATAAAGGTCTAGGACCCTGATTACTCGCTAATTTTCTGATGTAAAACTACTTGAAATGTTGAGAAATACTTCAGACTTTGGCGGGCTTACAATAATTTTGGGATTGGTGCAGGCGGCCCCACAGTGTGCAAAACTGACTCTGCTCTTGAGCCACTCCGTACAATGTCCAGTGTGAATGTGCACCTACACGTTGCACTTATACCAACAGGTGTGCTTGTCCATTTCTTTGGCTTTAGATGCAGGAGTTTTCCACAGCGCCTAGGTTAGCTGGCACATCTGCAACGTGCGGACGCTGGGCGAGTGTGTTATTTGCTTTCGGACCACAGGCGGTATATTCTCGCGCTTTCACTGTGCTACAGCTTCAGGATTCGGCCGCTTGCTGCATCCTCGGCTGCTTCCTGGATGTTTTGAAAGATTGTAAATGTGCAACTTCCTCTATGATAACTGTAATTCATATTCCCCCAGCGTGGCCGGACCTGTGCACGCGGGATGGAGACAGGTAAGAGCTGACACTTCTATAAAGATTATTCTTTAGTCCTAGGTTCGTATTTGTAATACACAGTCACTGGTTCGCTTTGGTCTTTGATCACACGTTGCTCTTGCCTTCTGGACAAAATGTATTTCCTTGGATAAACCTCGGATAGAAGGCGATGACGGGTGTGCTCAGGGGAATATAGTGTCGATCTGCTCCCATCCTGAAAAAAATAAGTATATTCTATGTCACATTGTATCAATTTTTTACATCTTTTCCTTAATTTCAATAGAATCAGCATGTTACAATTTGCAACACGTGAGTTTGGGCACAATTTTATCTGCGGTCTGACCGGTTTGTAGGTGGACCACCACTTATGCCAAATGACGCTGGTCCATAATAAATCACTAAGGAGATCTGTAACCACTGAACAGCAGGAGGCCACGGGCTAAGGACATTTATTCTGGCCACACAACTCCGAGATTACTTCTAGGAATCATGATGGACAGTAGAAGGTTCAGTATTTCTTACCTTCCACACGTCAGCTGCTTCACAACTTATTAACCATTCATTGGTCAATATGTGACATCCTTGTTTTCACAAAGGAGGACTGCAGCATCTTGGGCAGAGTCCCATCAATTATACATTACAGCTTCTGAAAACCAATTTCTTTGAAAGGGTGAACGCTGCACAAAAACTTGAAAACAAAGCATCTGTGCCAGTCCAGATAAGCGGCTCCTACATCAGTGCCGCTCATCTCTGTGCAATCAGAATGTGATTATTGTACAAATGTTAATGCAAGACAGATCAATTATGTCTGGCAGAGAAGATCGATAACTGCGTTGATTTCTCATGAAGACGCACAATTAAACTCTTGTTCAACAGTTTCTCAATTACCTGCTGGATATTTAAATTGAGTCCCACTATAAAGCGTCTTTTCCAGGAGAGCATGCTTCCTTGTGTTAGCATGGCCCACATAGGATGCTCTCCTGAATTTCTCCTTCCAGTGGCTGCATGTATCAAAACTTTGTGAGGTTTCGCTCGAATCTGCGTCCCTTGTGCTTACACATTGGCCAATTCTGTTTCGCCTCAAAAGGCTTTTGCAGTAGGTGCTGATCTTTGGTAAAATGTCTGAAGTAACACCAATCTCAGGCTCAGGATAGGGTCATACTGACATTTTCTCTAGATCTTAGAAAAACAGTTCAATTATTCTGATCTGAGTGGCATCAGTTTTTCTTGGAAGTGGAGAGAGGAAAAAAAAATGTTTCTCCATTCTGTCAGTCTGTGAAAATTGCTCCGAACTCTGATATCATCTGAGTGCAGTCCAATATTTTTCGCGGGCCCATAGACTGACATTGCCAATTTTGATCCGACACTCTGATCAAAATTGAACATTTGTAAAGCACAAAAGAATATTATAGCGATGAGTGCTATCCATCATTCATGTGTAGCACTCATCTGAGAAAATCAGTTGCATGCACGAGCCTGTATAGTGAGAAGTATGCTCATCGCACCACTTAGGGTCAACTCCAGATCAATCTCCTGCAATGGAGAGACATTTCTTTAGATTTCTTCCCTTGGCCCTTTTGTGTCTAGTACTGGTACTGATAACTCAATGGAGGTGGCCTGGTGAAACAATCAGGGATCAGCTAGGGCCCATGAGCCATTTGGGAAGCCACCATAATAGCTCATTGTGTTGAGTTTCATGTTCCAGAGCTTTCCAGAGTCAACATCACTTAGGTAGACAACTGGCAGTGGATAAACCAAGCCAAGAAAGTCTGGACCTATAGCAGCCTTCCGCACCTCCAGTCTTCAAGAGCCAGCAACAGGTCATGTTTTCAGGATTTCCTTAGTATTGCCCAGGTGATGGAAACGTCAACTAGGCCATACTAAGGAAATCCTGAAAGCATGACCTAATGGTGGCTCCTGAGGACTGCAGTTGGAGAACACTGATCTAGAGGATATTCTGAGATCTTCAGCTAGCTCTGATGTGACCTTTTTGCTTTGCATCTAATTTACAAACCTATTTCCACAAGTATCTAGACCCACAGGCAGGGCCGGACTGGCCATAGGGCAGTTCTGGCAAATGCCAGAAGGGCCGATGGCAGTAGTGGGCCGCTCGAATGTGCCGCTGTCGGCACACTCCCCACGCTGTCGCGGCACACTCCCGGGCCCGCATTCAACTATACCGGCGTCATAGACGCCAGTACAGTTGAATGCAATGATGGAGGAGAGAGCGTCTGCTGACACCCCCTCTCCCATCATTCCCCGCTCTGCCTGCCGCTGACACTGCGGGTGCGCGATGACGTCATATCATCGCGCACCTGCTGTGTGACCGGGCGGGCAGACTGCGACTGCTGAGACCAGAGCCAGAGCAGCGCGGGGCACGAGGAGAGGTGAGTAGAGTGTTTGTTTTTTTTTATCAATGAGTGATGACTGGATTGTGGAGCTATTGGGGGGGGCTGCCTGCCTGCATTACTTTCTATGGGGGCCGCCTGCCTGCATTACATTCTATGGGGGCTGCCTGCCTGCATTACATTCTATGGGGGCTGCCTGCCTGCATTACATTCTATGGGGGCTGTGCTGCATTATATTGTATGGTGTCTGCCTGCATTACATTCTATGGGGGCTGGCTGCATTCCATTACATGGGCATGTGCTGCATTATATTCTATGGGGCTGGCTGCATTCCATTCCATGGGCCTGTGCTGCATTATATTCTATGGGGCTGGCTGCATTCCATTCTATGGGCCTGTGCTGCATTATATTCTATGGGGCTGTGCTGCATTACATTCTATGGGGCTGTGCTGCATTACATTCTATGGGGCTGTGCTGCATTCCATTCTATGGGGGCTGCCTGCATTACATTCTATGGGGGCTGCCTGCATTACATTCTATGGGGGCTGTGCTGCATTATATTGTATGGTGGCTGCCTGCATTACATTCTATGGGGGCTGGCTGCATTCCATTCCATGGGCCTGTGCTGCATTATATTCTATGGGGCTGGCTGCATTCCATTCCATGGGCCTGTGCTTCATTATATTCTATGGGGCTGGCTGCATTCCATTCTATGGGCCTGTGCTGCATTATATTCTATGGGGCTGGCTGCATTACATTGTATGGTGGCTGTGCTGCATTATATTGTATGGGGCTGTGCTGCATTATATTCTATGGGGCTGTGCTGCATTAAATTCTATGGGGCTGTTCTGTATTACATTCTATGGGGCTGGCTGCATTACATTCTATGGGGGCTGTGCTGTATTACATTCTATGGGGGCTGTGCTGTATTACATTCTATGGGGGCTGTGCTGCATTACATTCTATGGGGACTGTGCTGCATTAAATTCTATGGGGCCATTCTGTATTACATTCTATGGGGCTGGCTGCATTACATTCTATGGGGGCTGTGCTGTATTACATTCTATGGGGGCTGTGCTGTATTACATTCTATGGGGCTGGCTGCATTACATTCTATGGGGGCAGTGCTGTATTACATTCTATGGGGGCTGTGCTGTATTACATTCTATGGGGGCTGTGCTGTATTACATTCTATGGGGGGCTGTGCTGCATTACATTCTATGGGGGCTGTGCTGTATTACATTCTATGGGGGCTGTGCTGTATTACATTCTATGGGGGCTGTGTTGTATTACATTCTATGGGGGCTGTGCTGTATTACAGTCTATGGGGGCTGTGCTGTATTATAGTCTATGGGGGCTGTGCTGTATTACATTCTATGGGGACTGAGCTGTAATGCTGGATACAGCTGTAATTATATGTTATATAGTCGTGTTACACTCCCCTCACTTCTTGTAGCCTACAAGTGTACAAAGATATTATACAGTCACCATGCGACAAGTGGGCCTGTGTGACTTCAAATGCCAGGGCTGAATTTTAGTCCCAGTCCGGCCCTGCCCACAGGTCTTTGCCGAGGATGCATTAGTCCCTCTTTGCTTAGAGGTCTCTCTGCTCTATCTCTTCTGGACTCTTCCCCTTAATCTCTACGTTCTGAAGTTCAAGTGGAGGACATTCCAGCAATACTGGTAGCCTTGTGCTGCTCTCGCTGAAGTTGGTACTCCAACCTTATCTACTTGGTTGCATTGCATCATGAAATCCTAAGGTTTTACTAACACTATCATCTAGACCATTCTCCAGACATAATTTGCCAAGGTTTATCACCAACACTCTCTCCATGTTTTTTTCTATTCAAAGAGTCTTCTATTTTCTCCAGTCTAATTGGAAGGGACAGGTTTCTGCCCTTTCCATTCTACCTTAGTGCACTCTTCCTCCTGGAGGTGGCATATTGGGCTTGTCTTTCAATGCATTTAGTGGGACACTTTTGCTCCCAATTTGGTCCTATATTCGCTTCAGAATTTAAGTCCTTTCTTGGAGCCTCTCCTGAACTCCTTTCCTGGAATGTATCATTGCTGGAGACAATCACTTCCATTTCCAGGGTTTCTGAGCTTGCTGTGTTCCCCTGCCAGTCTCTTTTCTTCGTTCTCCATCAGGACATGCTGGTCTTATGCTTCATACCATCCTCCGTCTCAAAGGAGGTACCAGCTTTCCACCGAAATGAGGAGATCGTCCACCCTTAATTTCTCCAACAATTGTGTTTCTGGCATTTTGGTTTTTTCTTTGTGATTCTTGATGGGCCCGCAATGGTCTGCTGTTCTCCAAGATGACCATTGCCGGGTGCATTAGGTCTAATTGTGAAAGTCTACATGGTAGGCAGAAAAGCTCAGCCATTTTGGGCACCCACTCTTTCCACAAGGGTAGTCGGGGCCTATCAAGTGGTTAATGTCACGCTGGGTGAAGGATAAGTAAGTGCACAACAGCAGGAGTAGGGAAGGGGTAGCCCAAACACTAGATAAGATGGGAGTGGAGACCCCTAGGCAGATCTAAAATCACCCTGTCTGACCTAAACGTCCCTATATAGGTTCTGTACCTATCGCCGAGCAGGAACCCAATCCCTGCCTGACCCTAGCGATAGGCCCCACATAGGGAGAGGATGGGGTTAGCACTAGTCAGTCCCCACTAAAAATAAAGACAGAGGTAAGATGGATGGGGGAAAACACTTAGCTTAAGAAGACAACCAAGATGTCACGGCACTAACCGACTGCTAGAACATCCAACAAGACAGAGGGAAGTGTGAGCTAACACTAGCACCATGCTGCAGCAATTGAATGTATTTAAACCTTCAGCACAGGTGTGTGATTAGCAGCAAAAGGTGGAGATACCCATTGGGTCATAGAGGGAGAAGGATATCGCTCCATTGCAAAACTCAAGAAGGTGCTTGAGCTAATCGCAAAGACCTTCTACACCCAGATCCAGGACGACTGTCTGACACACCTGTGACAGTCAAATTTCCATTTCACAAGTCTGCAAGGTTGCCACCTCTGTTCATACTTTCGTCAGGTCCTTCAAGATTGCTACTCTGGCCTCTGCCAGCGTCAGATCGTGGCATGAGGTGCTTCAGGCCACTGTTGCCACGTGGCCTGCATGTTCAGTTATGGATATTGCCCACCCTCTGGGACTGCTCTAGAACATCCAATGGTGCTGTGTATCTGCTGCTATGCTCTTAATGCTGGCCCACAGCTATAGAGCTGTCCCCCTGTCTCACCAGACCCCCATGCAGATGAAGCAATGTATCCCCTGTCAGAACCCCCATTTCTGCTAAAACCATGCGATCAGCCACCAGTGTATAACCCCCTTTATGGTGTAGTAATAATGCCTTTCTCGTTTCTCCAGTAGTGTCCAGCTGGATGGTGAGGATGATGATCTGTTGCTGGCCGTGGCTCTTACTATTAGCGACAGCACAAATAACAGGTACACATTTAATAACATGATTAGCAATGTCTGCACCTTTCATTGTATGATCACAGGATGGAGGAAAGGGGAGATTGAGGAAATCACCCGAGGAAGAAAATCTGAGTTAATGGTTACTAAACTTGGACTGATGTAAGAAAAAAACCCAACTGTACCAAGGCCAAGAAACTACATCGAAACAAAAAAACTGGTCAAGCACACCTGTTAGTATGCATACAATGTGTAGCGTAACCTTGTCTACATAGATTTCCATGGGCAGGGGCAAGACAGTCAGGTCCAGGTCCTGCCTCCATCTATGTTGAGGCCAGCTGGCACAGAGCGAGGTCAGCTACTAGAGTTAGGGACATCCTCAGTAAGTGTTTTCTAATATCTAATCTGTATCTTCTCCCATTCAGTTTCCTTCCATTGCGTCTCTTGTTTCCATGTGCAAATGAGAATAATAATGATCCCTCTACACTGTGACAGCCCTTCAGATATTTGTAGACAGCTGTTAAGTCTCCTCTCAGCCTTCTTTTTTTGCAAGCTAAACATTCCCAGATCATTTAACCATTCTTCATAGGATGGACATACTTTGCAGTCCGCTCACCATCTTCATAGTTCTTCACTGAACTTGCTCCAGTTTTTCAATGTCTTTTTTTAAATGTGGTGCCCAGAACTGGACACAGTATCCAGATGAGGCCTGACCGAGGAGGAGTAGTGGGGGAGAATTACTTCACCAGATCTAGACTCTATGCTTCTCTTCATACATCCTAGAACTGTGTTTGCCTTTTTTGCTGCTGCATCATATTGTTGACTCATGTGCAGTCTGTGATATATTAGTACACCCAAGTCTTTTTCACATGTGCTGTTGCTTAGGTTCTATTCCTCAAATTCTGTAGATGTCAATTTAGTTTTTCTTGTACATTTTTGTAGCGAAAATGGATCCATCTGAGATCCTGTCATTGAAACCAAATCCAGCGTCGTTCTTAATAATCTCATGGAAAAGACCAACCCTGGCACCTGACGAGCTAGATCTGAACTGCACTCTACGGTTCAAAAAGCTACAAGATGATCAGTGGGTCAGTATCACAAAAACTAATAAATTTTCTGTACAAAAGGAAGAATAGATGATATAGTCAACGCTAAAACCCATGTTCATCTTGCATTATACCCCAGAGCTGCACTGACTATTCTGCTGGTATAGTCACTGTGTACATACAGTGGGTACAAAAAGTATTCAGACCCCTTTTAAATTTTTTGCTCTTTGTTTCATTGCAGCCATTTGGAAAATTCAAAAAAGTTCATTTTTTTCTCATTAATGTACACTCTGCACCTCATCTCGACTGAAAAAAAACCAGAAATGTAGAAATTTTTGCATATTTATTAAAAAAGAAAAACTGAAATATCACAAGGTCATAATTATTCAGACCCTTTGCTCAGACACTCATATTTAAGTCACATGCTGTCCATTTCCTTGTGATCCTCCTTGAGATGGTTTTACTCCTTCATTGGAGTCCAGCTATGTGTAATTAACCTGATAGGACTTGATTAGGAAAGGCGCACACCTGTCTATATAAGACCTCACAGCTCACAGTGCATGTCAGACCAAATGAGAATCATGAGGTCAAAAGGAACTGGCCAAGGAGCTCAGAGACAGAATTGTGGCAAGGCACAGATCCGGCCAAGGTTACAGCAGAATTTCTGCAGTACTCAAGGTTCCTAAGAGCACAGTGGCCTCCATAATCCTTAAATGAAAAAAGCTTGGGACCAACAGAAGTCTTCCTGGACCTGGACGTCCAGCCAAACTGAGCAATCGTGGGAGAAGAGCCTTAATGAGAGAGGTAAAGAAGAACCCCAAGATCACTGTGGCTGAGCTCCAGAGATGCAGTAGGGAGATGGGATAACGTTCCACAAAGTCAACTATCACTGCAGCCCTCCACCAGTTGGGCCTTTATGGCAGAGTGGCCCGTCGGAAGCCTCTCCTCAGTGCAAGACATATGAATGCCCGCATAGAGTTTGCTAAATAATACATGAAGGACTCCCAGACTATGAGAAATAACATTCTCTGGTCTGATGAGACGAAGATAGACCTATTTGGTGATTATTCTAAGCGGTATGTGTGGAGAAAACCAGGCACTGCTCATCACCTGCCCAATACAATCCCAACAGTGAAGCATGGTGGAGGCAGCATCATGTTATGGGGGTGTTTTTCAGCTGCAGGGACAGGATGACTGGTTGTCATTGAAGGAAACATGAATGCGGCCAAGTACAGTGATATCCTGGATGAAAACCTCTTCCAGAGTGCTCTGGACCTCAGACTTGGCCAAAGGTTCACCTTCCAACAAGACAATGACCCTATGCACACAGCTAAAGTAACAAAGGAGTGGCTTCAGAACAACTCTGTGACCATTCTTGACTGGCCCAGCCAGAGCCCTGACCTAAATCCAATTGAGCAACTGGAGAGACCTGAAAATGGCGTCCACCAACGTTCACCATCCAACCTGACGGAACTGGAGAGGATCTGCAAGGAAGAATGGCCGAGGATCCCCAAATCCAGGGGTGAAAAACTTTTTGCATCATTCCCAAGAAGACACATGGCTGTAGTAGCTCATAAGGTGCTTCTACCCAATACTGAGCAAAGGGGCTGAATACTTATGACCATGGGATATTTCAGTTTTTCTTTTTTAATTTGCAAATATTTTTAAATTTAATTTTTTTTCAGTCAAGATGGGGTGCAGAGTGCACATTAATGAGAAAAAAAATGAACTTTTTTTCATTTTACCAAATGGCTGCAGTGAAACAGAGAGTGAAAAATTTAAAGGGGTCTGAATACATTCCGTACCCACTGTACATTACATTACTTACCCTGTACTGATCCTGAGTTACCTCCTGTATTATACCCCAGAGCTGCACTCACTATTCTGCTGGTGCAGTCACTGTGTACATACATTACATTACTGATCCTGAGTTACATCCTGTATTATACCCCAGAGCTGCACTCACTATTCTGCTGGTGCAGTCACTGTGTACATACATTACATTACTGATCCTGAGTTACCTCCTGTATTATACTCCAGAGCTGCGCTCACTATTCTGCTGGTGCAGTCACTGTGTACATACATTACATTACTGATCCTGAGTTACATCCTGTATTATACTCCAGAGCTGCACTCACTATTCTGCTGGTGCAGTCACTGTGTACATACATTACATTACTGATCGTGAGTTACCTCCTGTATTATACTCCAGAGCTGCGCTCACTATTCTGCTGGTGCAGTCACTGTGTACATACATTACATTACTGATCCTGAGTTACATGCTGTATTATACCCCAGAGCTGCACTCACTATTCTACTGGTGCAGTCACTGTGTACATACATTACATTACTGATCCTGAGATACATCCTGTATTATACTCCAGAGCTGCACTCACTATTCTGCTGGTGCAGTCACTGTGTACATACATTACATTACTGATCGTGAGTTACCTCCTGTATTATACTCCAGAGCTGCGCTCACTATTCTGCTGGTGCAGTCACTGTGTACATACATTACATTACTGATCCTGAGTTACATGCTGTATTATACCCCAGAGCTGCACTCACTATTCTACTGGTGCAGTCATTATGTACATACATTACTGATCCTGAGTTACATCCTGTATTATACCCCAGAGCTGCACTCACTATTCTGCTGGTGCAGTCACTGTGTACATACATTACATTACTGATCCTGAGTTACATCCTGTGTTATACTCCAGAGCTGCACTCACTATTCTGCTGGTGGAGTCACTGTCTACATACATCCCACCCTTTTATATGTGACATATTTCACTTGTTTGAATAACTTAATATTTTGAAGTCAATGTAAAGTCTGTGTTTCTTGTCTCAGAACTACACCCCTGACCTGTACATGGGGAAAGAGAAGGAAATGAGCTACAATCTCAGCGGACTCCTTCCCTACGCGGAGTATGTGGCCGCTGTACGCTGCATTGGGAACAGTGGTCAGCTGTTATGGAGCGAGTGGAGCGCTGCACTCTCGGGGAGGACACCGGAGAAAGGTAAGTTGTTTCAGAGACACACGATAGCAGTTTGGTCTCGGGTTTTGGCACGGTAGATTGTGACTGTAATATAAGATGGAGCAATACCTGTCACCAGCATGCCAAGTGTTATGTGTTTTGAAGCCTAAGACGTTGGATGGTAGCAATATATGAAGTGAGTTATAGTAACGATGTGTATATGTGTGATGGTAAAAGTGTGAATATTTCTTCTTGTGTGAATGTATTCAGTGTGCTTCCATATAGCTACAGCTTTTAATCTAGTATCATATCTAAGCACTTATTCTGTTCTGGTGCTGAACATGCAAGAAGCATAGGTGTATCCAACATATGCCTTCGAAACAGTGACAGGATAGACATGAAAATTACCAGTCTTTTAGCCTGCTTAACTGGAGACCCAAACTTATTAAATTTAGTATGAGAGCGAAGTTTACTACATAGATAGAATACTTGAGCCAACTTTACTACATAAATACAGTACCAGAACCAGCATCATTACAGTACATGAACCAAGCCTAGTGCATAGATATGGTACTTGAAGCAATAGTAGTGCACAAATACAGCACCGGAACCATTTAACAGATATTTTACCAAAATCAATCTTTCTACATAAATACTATACCAAAACCAACCTTTTTACATAGTGTAATAATTATAGGGGATAACTCAGGAGACTCTTTGCGTGGAACAAGACAACTACAGGACACAGTTTTATAAGTGGTAAAGTCTATATTATCACACGGTGATTCAAACAGGTGCAGAGAGAAACTCAAGTCCACAACACTTGGTGCAAATATCAAATGCAGCTCAGCAGTCTATAGGAAACTTCAGAGGAAAATGCAATCACGCAGAAAGTCTATGAAGCACAATTATTCTTGAGGACACTTGACACGAATAAGTCCTTGCTTAGTCCAAAACACAGATAGATATGCTTATAAGGCAGTTCAAATAATATCTTAGCTCAACCAGGAGGTCTGGGTAATAGTCTCAGGTTCTTGCAAAGCAGAAACAGCTTACATGTCCAGCAAATGCAGATGGAAGTAAACACGAGCAGCAGATGAAGGAGGATTACTGGAACTGGTGTATGCAGCAGGAACTCAGAGCAGAGTAGCAGGATCACCACACATGTTCACAGGAGCAGATATATAGCAAGGGAGTAATCAGAGGTCAGGAGCTGGATGCAGAATACTCTAGCACAGACTGAAGGCTGGGGTGGAGTTTTATAGCAGGAAGACACAGTGCACATGAGACCAAAGACGCCATCTTGGAAAAGGGCAGTAATGCACAAAAAGGTAATAAAAAATGTTCAGAGTCCTGACATTACTCCCTCCTTAGAAGCGGCCTCAGGACGATCCTGGACCTGGTTTCTCAGGGAATCTCTGATGAAAACGAGAAATCTTCTCTTGGGCATTGATGTTTTCCACAGGTTCCCAAGAGTCTTCCTAAGGGGGATATCCCTGCCATCTTATCAGATATTGGAGCCGATTCCTGCGAATCCTGGAATCAACAATTTCCTCCACCACAAATTGTTCTTGCCCATCAATCACTACAGGCTGCGGAGGTGGCACAGCACTCCCTGGAAGGTATTAGGAGATACAGGCTTTAGTAAAGATACATGAAAAACCGGGTGTACCTTCATTGTCCTAGGCAGCTTCAGCCGGCAGGCCACAGAGCTCACAATACCGTTGATCTTGAAAGGGCCAATGAATTTCTGTCCAAGTTTTTGTGAAGGAACGTTTAACTTCAGATTCTTAGTTGCTAACCACACGGAATTTCCTACCTTGAACATGGGTGCAGGTTTACGAAATCTATCAGCCGATCTCTTATAACGTTCTTGAGCTGTGGTCAGGGATTCCTTCAGAACCTCCAGATTTTGCCTCATCGCAGTCAGCCTTTCCTCCACTGCCGGAACCGGAGAATTAATTGGAGACCTAGGTAAGATACACGGATGATAACCCAGATTGGCAAATAAAAGTGTAAATTTAGTGGAGGCACTCTGAGAATTGTTATATGAAAATTCGGCTAACGGCAGCAACTCCAACCAATCATCCTGGAGATGGCTGACATAGCATCTTAGATATTGTTCCAGCGTCTGGTTGGTACGCTCAGTCTGACCATTTGTCTGGGGATGGTAAGCGGAAGAGAGACAGACATTAATATTGAGTGCAGAGCAAAACCCCTTCCAGAATCTTGAGATGAACTGCACTCCACCGTCAGAGATGATCTCATCCGGAACCCCATGCAACCGAAAGACATTCTGTATAACCAAGTTCACTGTATCTTTAGCTGAGGGGAGGCCGGTGCACGGAACAAAATGAGCAGCTTTAGTCAGGCGATCAACTACCACCATGATTGTATTCATGCCCCCCGATGTAGGCAGCTCCACAATAAAGTCCATTGATATAGACCCCCAAGGGTGGGACGGAACAGGTAATGGTTGTAGAAGACCCGTAGGTGCCACATGAGGAGTCTTGTAACGAGCACATACCTCGCAAGAGAGAACATAGTCCTTGGTATCCTTCAGGCAAGTTGGCCACCAGAAGAATCGGCTCAGGAACTCTTGTGTCTTCTGTACCCCCTGTGACCAGCCAACTTGGAGTCATGTACCAACTTGAGGATCTGCAGACGGACGACCTCAGGGAAGTAGATACGTCGTTCTCTGAACCACATGCCACCCTTAAAGACAAGATTAATATCCACAGGTGGGTTGGCCAGAAATACATCACCATCATAGGCCTCCCTGCACTCCTTCCACAAGTCCTGATCATGGATAACTCCAATGAAATTGGCATCAGATAGAATGGTCTTGGACGGGGCTCCAGGTACGGAATCCGCAGCATGGATTCGGGATAAAGCATCAGCCTTCCCATTACAAGAACCTGGACGGTACGAGATAACAAAGTTAAATTGATTTAAAAATAAGTTCCAACGAGCCTGATGAGGAGAAAGACATCTAGCGGATCTAAGGAACTCTAAATTGCGATGGTCAGTTAGCACTATGATCTGTTGTGCAGCTCCTTGCAGATGATGCCTCCATTCTGTGAAAGCCGCAATAATAGCCAGCAATTCCTTGTCTCCCACGTCATAATTCTTCTCTGCTGAGGTTAGTCTACGGGAAAAGAAAGCACAAGGATGTAGCAGACCCTTCTCTCCAGTTCTTTGGGAGAGAATAGCCCCCAAAGCATTATCAGAAGCGTCCACCTCCACAATGAAAGAAAGTGTTGGATCTGGGTGTATCAACAGCGGTGCTGATGTGAAACAGATCTTAAGCCGATCAAAAGCTTCTTGAGCCTGTGATGACCACTTAAAGGGCTTTTCCTTCTTTGTCAAGGAAGTAATGGGACAGACAATATCAGAAAAATGTTGAATGAAGCGTCTGTAGAAATTTGCAAAACCAATAAAACGTTGGACCTCCTTAACGTTCTTGGGTACCGGCCAGTCAAGGATAGACTGAATCTTACCAGATTCCATGTTCAGCCCCTGGGGAGAGATGATATAACCTAAGAATTGATCTCAGAACGATGGAACTCACATTTCTCCGGCTTAATATACAGATGGTTCTCTTTCAGACGTCTTAAACAATTTTGACATGTTCTTCATATTCCTGTAGAGAGTCAGAAAAGATTAGTATATCGTTCAAATAGATCACTACAAACTGGTCGAACAAATCTCTGAAAATGTCATTAGCAAGGTGTTGAAACGTTGCAGGGGCGTTACAAAGCCCGAAGGGCATTACAAGAGATTCAAAGTGTCCATACCGGCATCTGAATGCTGTCTTCCCATCCCCTGGACGAATACGCACCAAATTATAAGCCCCACGAAGATCCAGTTTAGAGAACACCTTAGCATGGCGGACTCTTTCCAGTAATTCGGGAATCAGAGGCAAAGGGTAACGGTTTCGTACGGTTACCTTATTGAGTTCCCGATAGTCAACACAGGGTCTCAGGGTCCCATCCTTCTTTTTTACAAAAAAAGATAGGTGCCCCTGCTAGTGAGGAAGAAGGATGTATGAAGCCTTTGGCCAGATTTTCATCAATATACTCCTTTAAGGCTTGAAGCTCAGGTGCTGCCAAAGGGTATACGTTACTAAAAGGAATAGCTGCCCCAGGAAGCAACTCAATGAGACAGTCATAATGCCTGTGTGGAAGAAGGTGATCTGCATTCTTCTTGTCACAGATGTCAGAGAACTCTTTATATGCTGGAGGTAAAGAAAATACCTGTACATGTGGTTCCGTAGCCGTAACGCTGAGTTGCTCCTTGTTGGAAAGATAATCTCCTTGGTCTCCCAGTTGATAATTGGGTTCTGAGAATGCAACCAAGGAATGCCTAAAATCACAGGAAAATGAGGAGAAGAAATTAGCAAGAAAGAAAGTTGCTCCTGATGATTAGGCTCCAACAAAATTTCAAGGGGTATGGTCTCCTGATCCACAGGCCCAGAGATTAAAGGTGACCCATCCACTGTTTCCATGGTAATTGGAGAGGCTCTTTGCTGAATTTCAATACCATGTTCCTTGGCAAATGCGATATCCATGAAATTGCCACCTGCACCAGAGTCAATCATAGCTGCACTGGAAATCCACTGGCCTGAACACAGGATCTTAATAGGGAGAGAACAGTGAGAGTTCTTTTCCTTAAGCTCCTTGGGGGGTGAAGTCATAGAAAGTGAATTGAATACAGCGTTTAAAGGCAGGCTACATTCAGAGATGTCAGATTCATCATCACAGTTGTCATACTCCCCTACTGCTGCTAGCACCTTGTTAGGCCGTCTAGGACACTTAGGACAATTGATCAAGAAGTGGTCAGACTGGCCGCAGTAGAAACATAGACTTTCACGAAGGCGATGCTCCCGGCGCTCATTGATCTCGTGCCTCTGAACGGAATCAATTTGCATGGGCACCTTCTCCACCTCCCGAGATGTTTTACCTGCAGGCTCTTTGGAAGGAAGGGAAAAGTTAGAAATACGGTTATATGCAGCAAACTTCTCCTGCCTACGCTCAGTAAGGCGAATGTCAATGCGCACACAATGCTGTGTAAATGTCTCTAGCCCTTGTGGTGACTCTGAGCGAGCTAGTTCATCTTTTACAATACTAGACAGACCCCTTTTAAAAATAGGCAATTGTGCATAACTGTCCCAATTGGTATCTACCGCTAATCTCCTGAATTCAGTAGCATACTCAATTACAGAACGTTTTGCCTGGCGTAAAGACAATAAAGCAGATTCAGCGGTTGCACGGTGATTAGGATCATCATACATTAATGCCATAGCGGCCAAGAAATCATCCAAGTTATTTAACGAGACTCAATCATCGGATTCGCCCAGGCGAGCGCTCGTGCGGTCAGCAGCATTATTACACACAATACTTTGGATCTATCAGTAGGAAAACGGTCAGCATGCACATCAAAATATAGCATACATTGATTCACAAAGCCACGAAATTTGTCACGATCACCATTAAATCTGAATGGGGCAACTTAGGTGGGCTAGCTGGTGGCGGTTGCCCAGAGGAAAAAGTCACTTGTGCAGCTATTTGCGTGCTTATGTCCTGAAAAGCCCATCCATACTGGGACTCTATGCCAGCAAGTTTGTTTTCCTGGGCTGCCATGCGGGTGCTTAAGTCCTGCAAAGTCTGTCCAAACTCTTGTTGGTTGTGTTCAAAGCTCCCAAACTTCTTTTGCAGACCTTCCACATCTTTCTGCAGTGATCTAATTATGGAAAACACCTGCTCTAGTCTGCTTTCTGCAGTCATTGTTCCAGCAGTCTCCTTTTTTTTTTAGGCTAGAGTATCCTGTAATAATTATAGGGGATAACTTAGGAGACTCTTTGCGTGGAACAAGACAACTACAGGACACAGTTTTATAAGTGGTAAAGTCTATATTATCACACGGTGATTCAAACAGGTGCAGAGAGAAACTCAAGTCCACAACACTTGGTGCAAATATCAAATGCAGCTCAGCAGTCTATAGGAAACTTCAGAGGAAAATGCAATCACGCAGAAAGTCTATGAAGCACAATTATTCTTGAGGACACTTGACACGAATAAGTCCTTGCTTAGTCCAAAACACAGATAGATATGCTTATAAGGCAGTTCAAATAATATCTTAGCTCAACCAGGAGGTCTGGGTAATAGTCTCAGGTTCTTGCAAAGCAGAAACAGCTTACATGTCCAGCAAATGCAGATGGAAGTAAACACGAGCAGCAGATGAAGGAGGATTACTGGAACTGGTGTGTGCAGCAGGAACTCAGAGCAGAGTAGCAGGATCACCACACAGGTTCACAGGAGCAGGTATATAGCCAGGGAGTCACCAGAGGTCAGGAGCTGGATGCAAGGCAGAATACTCTAGCACAGACTGAAGGCTGGGGTGGAGTTTTATAGCAGGAAGACACAGTGCACATGAGACCAAAGACGCCATCTTGGAAAAGGGCAGTAATGCACAAAAAGGTAATAAAAAATGTTCAGAGTCCTGACACATAGATACAGTAACAAATCCAAGTTTACTTTGTAGATTCAGTACTAGAACCAAGTTTACTAAATAAGTACTATAGCAGAACCAAGTTTAATTTATAGATATATTACCAGAACTAAGCCTACTACATTGATACGTAACCAAAACCATTCTTAGTACATATTTTGATATACAGTAGTATAAGAAAGAGTTCTTTCCTACAAATAATTGTATGAAGAGCTACTCATCAGAGTGCATCCCTGTTTATTAGATGGCTGACAAATCCCTTATAAGAGTCCATCTTGATGTCAGGTGCCCTTGTAGACTTTATCCTTAGCTTCTTTTTCACTACTTTTGTATTTTTTTTTGCAGATATTCGCGCTGCAATACAAGGCTCCAAAATATTTCTGAAAAATAATTTTGTTTTGAAAGGGTCTGACGTCACTCTTTACTGTAAGTTGAGCACCTCGGGTTTTATAGACGATGTGTATTGGATGTTGAGCCCGGACGTGGCTCCAGGACCGGTCAGTTGGATTGTCAATGAGACAGTCAGTGCGATCACCATACCCAGCCTGTCAGCTGACAATGTGGAGGTGACATGTGGGATCCGGACACCCAATGAGCAGATCCTGGACGGACAAACCATAATGAGTGGATGTGAGTATTATATGACCCGGACATTGTATAAAAACAAATATATTAAAAAGTCTACACACCCCTGATAAATTACAGTTTTTTTGCCATGAAAAAAATCCTACCAAGAAGAATCATTTCAGAACTTTTTCCCCTTTAATGTGGACTGTAATCTGTACAAATCCAGCGAGAAATAAACTGAAAACTTTTCAACTGGTAAAAGAAAAATAAAGAAGTAAAATAATGAGGTTGCATAAATCTGTACACCCATACACTAATACTTTTTTGCGGTCCCCTGTGAATTTCTGGAAGCATTCAGTCTTTTGTTTCGGTCTCTATCAGCGAGACACATCTAGAATTGACCATCCTTTCCCACTCATCTTGCAGTAGCTCCACATCTGTCAGACTGCGGGGCATCCCCTGGGTGCAGCGCCCTCTTCACAGGTCACCACAGATTGTCACTTGGGCTCAGGTCTGGGCTGGGCTCTTCGAAAACTCCATTTTTTATTCGTGAAGCCATTCTTTTGGTGACTAAGAGGTCGCTTTGGGTCGTTGTGGTGCCAAACGGTGAAATTTCTTTTCATCTTCCGCTTTTTATCAGAAGCCAGAAAGTTTTGTTGCACCATTGATAAATACTTAGAACTATTCTTCATTCTCTCCACCTTAACTAAAAGCCCCTGTTCCAGCTACCGCAAAACAGCCCCAAAGCACAATTCTGCCTCCACCATGCCTCACTGTGGGGATGGTGATCTGCTAGTGATGCCCAGTGTTGACTTTAGAATTAAAGTCAATATGTTCACCGTTGGTCTCATCAGATCATAACACTTTTTCTCACATGCTTTTGGCAGACTTGATGTAAGTTTTACAGAATATAGCCGGACTTAGTTATTTTTCTTTGTAAAAAAAAAAGGTTTTCGTCTTGCCCCCCCAACCCTTCAGACCGGACATATGAAGAACACAGGAGATAGTTGTCACAAGCAAGACACAACTGGAATTTTTTAGAAATTCCTGCAGCTCCTTTAAAATTGTTGTTGGCCTCAAGGCAGCTTTCTGAACCAATGTTCTTCTTTGTCTTATCAGATTTTGAGGGACGTCCAGTTCTATGTAATGTCACTGTTGTGCCAAGTATAAGCCCCTTCTTGATGATATCTTCACAATGTTAATCGTAGATCTAATACCTTAAACTTTTTTTGTAGCCTTCTCTTGCTTGATAACTTTCAGCATTCAGATCCCTTTGCTGTGTTGTCAGCTGTTTACAAACCATGGCTTGTGCTATAAAATACAACTAAGAAATTGTCAAGAAAATCCTCCTAGAACAAGGACACTTACCCTGGGGTTAATCAGAATCACTGTAATTGATGGTGACCGAGCACTGATTACTATGGCTGATTCTGAACACAATCCCATACCCAAATATAAGAGGGTGTTCACACTTATGCAAAAACATTGTTTTAGTGTTAATATTTCCCCCTCTATTTGATATCAGTTTGTTTCACAATGGATTTGTACAGATTATGGGCGACATTATAGGTGGAAAAAGTTCTAAAGTTATGTCTGCATTAATATTGAAAGCTGAACCCTTGATCGCACACTTTTCAATAAACCACACCCCTGAAAAAGCCACCCCCATTTTTGCGATAACTATCCAGATGAGTACTACCTTGTCAAGGACTCTCCCACTTTGACATCTCTGTATTCTTGGTAGTCTAGGAAATGAAGAGGCAAGTGATAACATCCCTGGTGGGCTAGGACAGTAAAGAGGTTAATGGTTACCTGCCTTGTGATCTTGGGAAATGAAAGGGTTTATGGTTACTTCACTGGTGGTATAAGACAGTCATGACATTAATATTAATATCCCTAGAGATCTATTGTAGTGATCGGGTCTATGGTGACATCACTTGTGGTCAAGGGTCTAGACCTGGTGGACCGGAGCAGTGACTGGGTATATGGTCCCTTCCTTGGTGGTCTGGAGAAGTGATCAGATCTATGTTGATTTCCCTTTTGGTCTGGCGCAGTCGGGGGTCTAGTCCTGATGGTTTAGAGCAGTGACCAGACCAATGGTGACTTCACTGGTGGCCTGAGGCAAACCGGGATCTAGCCCTACTGATCTAGGGCAGTGACCGGGTTTACAGTGGCTTCCCTGGTGGTCTGGGGCAGTGACCGGGTTTATGGTGGCTTCCCTGGTGGTCTGGGGCAGTCCATAAAAGCCAGATTTATCAAAATATTCCCTCATACTCAGAAAAGAAAAAATAACAAAATCAGAATTCCAGAATTGTTGTTTTTGTGACACTTTCCTATGAAAATGCAATAAAAAGGGATCAAAACCTTGAACGTGCCCCAAAATTACACTAATAAAAGCTAAAGATTGGTGCTCGAAAAACAAGCCCTCATCCAGCTCAATCGACAGAAAAATATAAAAGTTGTGGGTCTTATAATATGGAGAAACAACTTATTATTTTTACAATGTTCTAATTTTTCTTTAACTACCTGAATATATAACCTATATTACTTAGAGAGAAATACAAAGGTGATGTCCAGGCTATATTATTAGCAGTAACACACACAATTCACATCCAATTTGCATAATGGGGAGAGACACAAAAATACCACATGCAATCGATATTATTGGTGGAGACTCATAGATCTCACATCCAGCCTTTATTACTGGAAGAGACACAGACCTCACATCCAGCCTATATTACTGGAAGAAACACAGACCTCACATCCAGCCTATATTACTGGAAGAAACACAGACCTCACATCCAGCCTATATTACTGCAAGAGACACAGAGACCTCACATCCAGCCTATATTACTGGGAGAGACACACAGACCTCACATCCAGCCTATATTACTGGGAGAGACACAGACTTCACATCCAGCCTATATTACTGGGAGAGACACACAGACCTCACATCCAGCCTATATTACTGGGAGACACACAGACCTCACATCAAGCCTATATTACTGAGAGAGACACACAGACCTCACATCAAGCCTATATTACTGGGAGAGACACAGAGGTCACATCCAGCCTATATTACTGGGAGAGACACAGACCTCACATCCAGCCTATATTACTGGGAGTGACACAGACCTCACATCCAGCCTATATTACTGGGAGAGACACAGACTTCACATCCAGCCTATATTACTGGGAGAGACACACAGACCTCACATCCAGCCTATATTACTGGGAGACACACAGACCTCACATCAAGCCTATATTACTGAGAGAGACACAGGCCTCACATCCAGCCTATATTACTGGGAGAGACACACAGACCTCACATCCAGCCTATTTTACTGGGAAAGACACAGACCTCGCATCCAGCCTATATTATTGGGAGACACACAGACCTCACATCCAGCCTATATTACTGGGAGACACACAGACCTCACATCCAGCCTATATTACTGGGAGAGACACACAGGCCTCACATCCAGCCTATATTACTGGGAAAGACACAGACCTCACATCCAGCCTATATTACTGGGAGACACACAGACCTCACATCCAGCCTATATTACTGGGAGACACACAGACCTCACATCAAGCCTATATTACTGGGAGACACACAGACCTCAAATTCAGCCTATATTACTGGGAGAGACGAAGCCCTCACATCCAGCCTATATTACTGGGAGAGACACCGACCTTACATCCAGCCTATATTACTGGGAGAGATATACAGACCTTACATCCAGCCTATATTACTAGGAGAGATACAAAGACGTCATATCCAGCCTATATACTGGGAGAGACACAGACCTCACATCCTGCCTTTATTACTGGGAGAGACACAGACCTCACATCCAGCCTTTATTACTGGGAGACACACAGACCTCACATCTAGCCTATATTACTGGAAGAGACACACAGTCCTCACATCCAACCTATTTTACTAGGAAACACACAGATTTCACATTCAGCCTATATTACTGGGAGAGACACAGACCTCACATCCAGCCTTTATTACTTTGAGAGACACACAGACCTCACATCCAGCCTTTACTTTGAGAGACACACAGACCTCACATCCAGCCTATATTACTGGGAGACACACAGAGCTCACATCCAGCCTATATTACTGGGAGTCACGCAGAGTTCACATCTAGCTTTTATTCCTGGGAGAGACACACAGACCTCATATCCAGCCTATATTACTGGGAGACACACAAACCTCACATCCAGCCTGTATTAGGAGAGACTCACAGATCTCACATCCAGCCTGTATTACTGTGATAGACACACAAGACTGCACACTCAGCCGATATTACTGTGAGAGACACATATACCTAATAACCAGCCTATTATACTGGGAGACACACAGAGCTCACATCCAGCCTGTATTAGGAGGGACTCGCAGATCTCACTTCCAGTCTTTATTACTGGGAGAGACACAGGCCTCACATCCAGCCTATATTACTGGGAGAGACACAGACCTCACATCCAGCCTATATTACTGGGAGAGACACACGGACCTCACATGCAGCCTATATTACTGGGAGACACACAGACCTCACATCAAGCCTATATTACTGAGAGAGACACAGGCCTCACATCCAGCCTATATTACTGGGAGAGACACACAGACCTCACATCCAGCCTATTTTACTGGGAAAGACACAGACCTCGCATCCAGCCTATATTACTGGGAGACACACAGACCTCACATCCAGCCTATATTACTGGGAGACACACAGACCTCACATCAAGCCTATATTACTGGGAGAGAGACACAGGCCTCACATCCAGCCTATATTACTGGGAGACACACAGACCTCACATCAAGCCTATATTACTGAGAGAGACACACAGACCTCACATCCAGCCTATATTACTGGGAAAGACACAGACCTCACATCCAGCCTATATTACTGGGAGACACACAGACCTCACATCCAGCCTATATTACTGGGAGACACACAGACCTCAAATCCAGCCTATATTACTGGGAGAGACGAAGCCCTCACATCCAGCCTATATTACTGGGAGAGACACAGACCTCACATCCAGCCTTTATTACTGGGAGAGAACCAGACCTCACATCCAGCCTTTTTTACTTTGAGAGACACACAGACCTCACATCCAGCCTTTACTTTGAGAGACACACAGACCTCACATCCAGCCTATATTACTGGGAGTCACGCAGAGTTCACATCTAGCTTTTATTCCTGGGAGAGACACACAGACCTCATATCCAGCCAATATTACTGGGAGACACACAGAGCTCACATCCAGCCTATATTACTAGGAGACACGCAGAGCTCACATCCAGCCTGTATTAGGAGAGACTCACAGACCTCACATCCAGCCTATATTACTGGGAGACACACAGACCTCACATCAAGCCTATATTACTGGGAGAGACACACAAGCCTCACATCCAGCCTATGTTACTGGAAGAGACACACATACCTCACATCCAGCCTTTATTACTGGGAGTGACCGCCAGAGCTCATATCCAGCCTATTTTTCTAGGAGACACACAGATTTCACATCCAGCTTTTCATACTGGGAGAGACACAGAACTCATATCCAGCCTATATTACTGGGAGACACACACAGGCCTCACATACAGGTATGGGAGAAACACACAGACCTCACATCCAGTCTATATTACTAGGAGAGAAACAGGCCTCACATCCAGCCTATATTACTGGGAGAGACACACAGACCTCACATCCAGCCTATATTACTGAGAGAGACACACAGGCCTCACATCCAGCCTATATTACTGGGAGAGACACATAGACCTCACATTCAGCCTATATTACTGGGAGAGACACACAGACCTCACATTCAGACTACATTACTGGGAGAGACATTGACCTCACACCCAGCCTATATTACTGGGAGAGACACACAGACCTCACATCCAGCCTATATTACTGGGAGAGACACACAGACCTCACATTCAGACTACATTACTGGGAGAGACACACACAGCTCACATCCAGCCTATATTACTGGGAGAGATATACAGACCTTACATCCAGCCTATATTACTAGGAGAGATACAAAGACGTCATATCCAGCCTATATACTGGGAGAGACACAGACCTCACATCCTGCCTTTATTACTGGGAGAGACACAGACCTCACATCCAGCCTTTATTACTTTGAGAGACACACAGACCTCACATCTAGCCTATATTACTGGAAGAGACACACAGTCCTCACATCCAACCTATTTTACTAGGAAACACACAGATTTCACATTCAGCCTATATTACTGAGAGAGACACAGACCTCACATCCAGCCTTTATTACTTTGAGAGACACACAGACCTCACATCCAGCCTTTACTTTGAGAGACACACAGACCTCACATCCAGCCTATATTACTGGGAGACACACAGAGCTCACATCCAGCCTATATTACTGGGAGTCACGCAGAGTTCACATCTAGCTTTTATTCCTGGGAGAGACACACAGACCTCATATCCAGCCTATATTACTGGGAGACACACAAACCTCACATCCAGCCTGTATTAGGAGAGACTCACAGATCTCACATCCAGCCTGTATTACTGTGATAGACACACAAGACTGCACACTCAGCCGATATTACTGTGAGAGACACATATACCTAATATCCAGCCTATTATACTGGGAGACACACAGAGCTCACATCCAGCCTGTATTAGGAGGGACTCGCAGATCTCACTTCCAGTCTTTATTACTGGGAGAGACACAGGCCTCACATCCAGCCTATATTACTGGGAGAGACACAGACCTCACATCCAGCCTATATTACTGGGAGACACACAGACCTCACATCCAGCCTATATTACTGGGAGACACACAGACCTCACATCAAGCCTATATTACTGGGAGAGACACACAGGCCTCACATCCAGCCTATATTACTGGGAGACACACAGACCTCACATCAAGCCTATATTACTGAGAGAGACACACAGACCTCACATCCAGCCTATATTACTGGGAAAGACACAGACCTCACATCCAGCCTATATTACTGGGAGACACACAGACCTCACATCCAGCCTATATTACTGGGAGACACACAGACCTCAAATCCAGCCTATATTACTGGGAGAGACACACAGGCCTCACATCCAGCCTATATTACTGGGAGACACACAGACCTCACATCAAGCCTATATTACTGAGAGAGACACACAGACCTCACATCCAGCCTATATTACTGGGAAAGACACAGACCTCACATCCAGCCTATATTACTGGGAGACACACAGACCTCACATCCAGCCTATATTACTGGGAGACACACAGACCTCAAATCCAGCCTATATTACTGGGAGAGACACAGACCTCACATCCAGCCTTTATTACTGGGAGAGACACAGACCTCACATCCAGCCTTTATTACTTTGAGAGACACACAGACCTCACATCCAGCCTATATTACTGGGAGTCACGCAGAGTTCACATCTAGCTTTTATTCCTGGGAGAGACACACAGACCTCATATCCAGCCAATATTACTGGGAGACACACAGAGCTCACATCCAGCCTATATTACTAGGAGACACGCAGAGCTCACATCCAGCCTGTATTAGGAGAGACTCACAGACCTCACATCCAGCCTATATTACTGGGAGACACACAGACCTCACATCAAGCCTATATTACTGGGAGAGACACACAAGCCTCACATCCAGCCTATGTTACTGGAAGAGACACACATACCTCACATCCAGCCTTTATTACTGGGAGTGACCGCCAGAGCTCATATCCAGCCTATTTTTCTAGGAGACACACAGATTTCACATCCAGCTTTTCATACTGGGAGATACACACAGAACTCATATCCAGCCTATATTACTGGGAGACACACACAGGCCTCACATACAGGCATGGGAGAAACACACAGACCTCACATCCAGTCTATATTACTAGGAGAGAAACAGGCCTCACATCCAGCCTATATTACTGGGAGAGACACACAGACCTCACATCCAGCCTATATTACTGGGAGAGACACACAGGCCTCACATCCAGCCTATATTACTGGGAGAGACACACAGACCTCACATTCAGCCTATATTACTGGGAGAGACACACAGACCTCACATCAAGCCTATATTACTGAGAGAGACACACAGACCTCACATCCAGCCTATATTACTGGGAAAGACACAGACCTCACATCCAGCCTATATTACTGGGAGACACACAGACCTCACATCCAGCCTATATTACTGGGAGACACACAGACCTCAAATCCAGCCTATATTACTGGGAGAGACACACAGACCTCACATTCAGACTACATTACTGGGAGAGACACACACAGCTCACATCCAGCCTATATTACTGGGAGACACACAGACCTCACATCCAGCCTATATTACTGGTAGAGACACACAGACCTCACATCCAACCTATATTACTGGGAGAGACACACACAGCTCACATCCAGCCTATATTACTGGGAGAGACACACAGACCTCACATTCAGCCTATATTACTGGGAGAGACACACAGACCTCACATTCAGACTACATTACTGGGATAGACACAGACCTCACACCCAGCCTATATTACTGGGAGAGACACACATACCTACATTTATTTATTTATTTTTCTCACTTATATAGCGCCATTAATTACACAGCGCTTTACAGACATTAATGGCACTGTCCCCAATGGGGCTCACAATCTAGATTCCCTATAAGTATGTCTTTGGATTGTGGGAGGAAACCGGAGAACCTCACAACTACATAATATCCCCAAAAATGTATCATGGCACCATTAAGCAAAATATTACTTATTAAGTCTATTCATAAAGGTATAGCCAAAAAGAAGGGAGTGATAGCATATTCTGTAAATCTTTATTAGGTAACAATATAAACTATTTTTTTATTATTAAAAGCCACAGTAAGCAAACATTAAAGGCAGCACAAAACAGCAGGAGGGAATGAGGTAGAGATAATAAATATAATAAATATAGCACCAACAAATATGGTGATTAGCTGATAGAACCAGTATCCAACAGACCAGAAGTATAAAATGTAAAGCGCTGTGGAATATGTTGGCGTTCTAGAAATAAAATTATTATTATTATTATTATTATTATGTATAGCAAAGGGCTGCAAATTGTAATAACAGATAAGTATTTAAAAAAAGGCAAATCCATATTCATTACTGTATTCATCTCCTCCTGTTGGGATGGTGCCAGATCCCAACGTTTCATTCTTAGCCTTCGACATATACGGATAATTATGCTGTGCTGATGGTCAAAAATATATCCAACGGAGATTATGGTATTGAACAAAGAGCAGTTTTATTAATCTGTGCTTTTCAGAGTTGTACAAACCCCTTCATCATATTGCAGAAACACAAAGCTCACAACCAGCCTATATTACTGAAAAGGAAGTCACAGCTTGTATCCAGCCTATATTACTGAAAAGGAAGTCACAGCTTTTATCCAGCCTATATTACTGAGAGAGAAACTCCCACAATAGAAAATCTGAAACTTGGATCAGGGGGCAAAGTGCACATCAGGCAATCTGAAAGCGAATGAAATAATTAAAACTGCAGACTGAAACTTGGCAATATTACTAATTAAAGATTGCCGATAAATGCAAAATATATTTTCCATGTCATATGTATCCATAGCCTTTAAATAAATGTCAGAATTTGAACCTTTTGATAGATAAGCAGCCATCACTTCTACTTTAGTTACATTTGCTATATTTAAGGTGTAATCACATTCTCTGGCCTCAGCTTCTCCATGACGTGTGCTTCCTCTTCTGATTATATCTTTGTTCTGTTTTTGCTCCGCACTCCTACCCACCTGGGGGCTTTTTTGAAGGGACCTTTTTCTGTTTCTTTGGATCCACTTGCGTTTGTTGTTGTGATCTTGGCTGATCCGATATGCAAGTCAGAATCACTGTTCAAAATCTGTTAACTTGTCTGGTTTGCTATGGTAGTTTAGGGTTACTGGTCACATCCCTGGTGGTCTAGGGGTGGTGAAAAGTGAACAAAAAAATTGCTGACTTAGTCAGGTTGAGGAAAGGATCGCATTTGGTTTAAAACGACTTATTGCAAAGTAATTCTCCAGTGTGAACGCACCATAAAACGTGAGTCAGTACTATTTTCTCTCCTTACAGATCCACCAGACCCTCCCAAAAATGCCTCTTGCATTTACTTCTACCAAAAAAATATCACGTGTAGCTGGATCCCCGGAAATGACACCAAAATCCACACAACGTTCCACCTGGCTGTGTAAGTGTTACCACTATGTGCTGAATTCTCTGTGCGGATACCCCTCTAACCCCAGTCACTTTATGATCATCAGGCTTAACGATCCCGAAAAGGAGTGTTCATCAACCACCAACTCCTGCTCCTTCCTCGTCGCTGGTGATCAACTCGTAAGGGAATATAATGTGGAGCTGCGGGTCCAGAATGGACTAGGAAACGAAACAATACGATTCACTGTGAATGCTGCACAGATAGGTAATCCATGGAATTCGGATTATGGGATGGAAAATTTAGGGAGGAATAGGAGGGGGATGCAGCTGCAGATTCTCATTCTGTGTTTCAGTGGACAAGCGGTAGGAGGGAGGAGATATCTGATTGATCAGACGCTCCTCACCTCCATTACCTAATCCAGCAGCCGATGAATTCTCATGGCTCAACTTGGCCACAAAGTGATGAGGAATTAGAGACATGAAAACCCTTTTATCTGAGTGTCACAAATCTAGAAATGGTGGGGTTCTTCTCATATACATAAGGTTGTAGTCAGGTCCTGGTGACGGTCAATGGATGGGCAGAGTCTGAGATCACAGGAACAGAACAGAATCAATAAGCAGAATATATTATAGTCAAGTGTTTTACAATGTTTTTTATTATTATTTATTAATCTCCAGTTATTTGTTACATTTATTTTTTTTCATATCTAATAACATTTAAGTGAAAATGGATCCTCCTGAGATTTTGTATTTGAAACCAAATTCATCTGAAGACCCATCGTTCTTACTAATATCATGGAGAAGGCCGAACCTGGCGCCTGATGAGCTAGATGTGAACTGCAGCGTGCGGTACAAAGTGCTACAGGATGATCAGTGGGTCAGTGTCACAAAGACTAATAGATATTCTGTACAAAAGAGAGAATAGAAGATGGACAGTCACCTCTGAAACCCATGTACTGAGTCCTGTACTGATCCTGAGTTACATCCTGTATTATACTCCAGAGCTGCACTCACTATTCTGCTGGTGCAGTCACTGTGTATATACATTACATTACAGATCCTGAGTTACATCCTGTATTATATTCCAGAGCTGCACTCACTATTCTGTTGGTGCAGTCACTGTGTACATACATTACATTACTGATCCTGAGTTACCTCCTGTATTATACTCCAGAGCTGCACTCACTATTCTGCTGGTGCAGTCACTGTGTACATACATTACATTACTGATCCTGAGTTACATCCTGTATTATATTCCAGAGCTGCACTCACTATTCTGCTGGTGCAGTCACTGTGTACACACATTACATTACATTAATGATCCTGAGTTATATCCTGTATTGTACTCCAGAGCTGCACTCACTATTCTGCTGGTGCAGTCACTGTGTTCATACATTACATTACTGATCCTGAGTTACCTCCTGTATTACACTCCAGAGCTGCACTCACTATTCTGCTGGTGCAGTCACTGTGTTACATCCAGTTACATCCTGTATTATACTCCAGAGCTGCACTCACTATTCTGCTGGTGCAGTCACTGTGTACATACATTACATTACTGATCCTGAGCTACCTCCTGTGTTATACCCCAGAGCTGCACTCACTATTCTGCTGGTGCTGTCACTGTGTACATACATTAAATTACTGATCCTAAGTTACATCCTGTATTATACTCCACAGCTGCACTCACTATTCTGCTAGCGGAGTCACTGTGTACATGCATTACATTACTGATCTTGAGTTACATCCTGTATTATACTCCACAGCTGCACTCACTATTCTGCTAGCGGAGTCACTGTGTACATGCATTACATTACTGATCTTGAGTTACATCCTGTATTATACTCCAGAGCTGCACTCACTATTCTTCTGGTGCAGTCACTGTGTACATACATTACTGATCCTGAGTTACATCCTGTATTATACTCCAGAGCTACACTCACTATTCTGCTAGCGGAGTCACTGGGTACATACATTGCATTACTGATCCTGAGCTACCTCCTGTATTATACCCCAGAGCTGCACTCACTATTCTGCTGGTGCAGTCACTGTGTACATACATTACATTACTGATCCTCAGTTACATCCTGTATTATACTCCAGAGCTGCACTCACTATTCTGCTGGTGCAGTCACTGTGTACATACATTACATTACTGATCCTGAGCTACCTCCTGTGTTATCCCCAGAGCTGCACTCACTATTCTGCTGGTGCTGTCACTGTGTACATACATTAAATTACTGATCCTGAGTTACATCCTGTATTATACTCCAGAGCTGCACTCACTATTCTGCTAGCGGAGTCACTGTGTACATGCATTACATTACTGATCTTGAGTTACATCCTGTATTATACTCCAGAGCTGCACTCACTATTCTGCTGGTGCAGTCACTGTGTACATACATTACTCATCCTGAGTGACATCCTGTATTATACCCCAGAGCTGCACTCACTATTCTGCTGGTGCAGTCACCGTGTACATACATTACATTACTAATCCTGAGTTACATCCTGTATTATACCCCAGAGCTGCACTCACTATTCTGCTGGTGCAGTCACTGGGTACATACATTACATTACTGATCCTGAGTTACATCCTGTATTATACCCCAGAGCTGCACTCACTATTCTGCTGGTGCAGTCACCTGTTGTGAATTAGACTTTTTGGCTCCCTCTTGTGGTCACTAGTGGTATGACTCTGGGATTGTCTTTTTTCTGTTTGGCACTCACCTGGGTCGTTAGTCCAGGGGTGTCGCTATATTAACTTCCTGGATCCTTAGTCCAGTGCCTGGCGCGTTGTAATCAGATCCTTCTGTTGCTCCTGTCTGCTGGTCCTGGCTCTTGCAAAATTAAGCTAAGTCTTGCTTCTTTGTTTTTTGAGTTACTTGCTTTGCTACTATTTTTGTCCAGCTTGTACTAAATGTGATTTCTGACCTTGCTGGAAGCTCTAGGGGGCTGGTGTTCTCCCCCCGGCCGTTAGACGGTTCGGGGGTTCTTGAATATCCAGCGTGGATATTTTAATAGGGTTTTTGCTGACCATATAAGTCATCTTACTATATTCTGCTATTAGCTAGTGGGCCTCTCTTTGCTAAATACCTAGCTCATTCTTATGTTTGTCTTTTCCTCTTCCCTCACCGTTATTATTTGTTGGGGGCTTGTATCCAACTTTTGGGGTCTTTTCTCTGGAGGCAAGAAAGGTCTTTCTTTTCCCTTCTAGGGTTAGTTAGTTCTCCGGCTGGCGCGAGACGTCTAGAACCAACGTAGGCACGTTCCCCGGCTACTTCTATTTGTGGTGCTAGGATTAGATATATGGTCAGCCCAGTTACCACTGCCCTATGAGCTGGTTTTTTGTGTTTGCAGACTTGGTATTTATTCCTGAGACCCTCTGCCATTGGGGTCATAACAGTGTTTCAGTCCTTTATGCATGATATTTTCCGGAAGTATCTGGATAAATTTATGATCGTTTATCTGGATGATATTCTGTTTTTTTCTGATGACTGGGACTCGCATGTAGAGCAGGTCAGGATGGTGTTTCAGGTTTTGCGTGAGAATGCTTTATTTGTTAAGGGCTCAAAGTGTCTCTTTGGAGTACAGAAGGTTCCCTTTTTGGGGTTTATTTTTTCACCTTCTGCGGTGGAGATGGACCCAGTCAAGGTCCGTGCTATTCATGATTGGACTCAACCCACGTCAGTTAAGAGTCTTCAGAAGTTCTTGGGTTTTGCTAACTTCTACCGTCGTTTTATTGCTAATTTTTCTAGCATTGCTAAACCTTTGACGGATATGACCAAGAAAGGTTCTGATGTTGCTAACTGGGCTCCTGCAGCCGTGGAGGCTTTCCAGGAGTTGAAGCGCCGGTTTACTTCGGCGCATGTTTTGTGCCAGCCTGATGTCTCACTTCCCTTTCAGGTTGAAGTGGATGCTTCTGAGATTGGGGCAGGGGCCGTTTTGTCGCAGAGAGGCCCTGTTTGCTCTGTGATGAGACCTTGTGCCTTTTTCTCGAGGAAGTTTTCGCCTGCTGAGCGGAATTATGATGTTGGCAATCGGGAGTTATTGGCCATGAAGTGGGCATTTGAGGAGTGGCGTCATTGGCTCGAGGGTGCTAAGCATCGTGTGGTGGTCTTGACTGATCACAAAAATTTGATGTATCTCGAGTCTGCTAAACGCCTGAATCCTAGACAGGCCCGCTGGTCATTGTTTTTCTCCCGTTTTGACTTTGTGGTCTCGTATTTACCGGGTTCGAGGAATGTGAAGGCTGATGCTCTTTCAAGGAGCTTTGTGCCTGACTCTCCGGGAGTCGCAGAACCAGTTGGTATTCTTAAAGAGGGAGTTATCTTGTCTGCCATTTCTCCGGATTTGCAACGTGTGTTGCAGAGATTTCAGGCTGGTAGACCTGACTCTTGTCCACCTGACAGACTGTTTGTTCCTGATAAGTGGACCAGCAGAGTCATTTCCGAGGTTCATTCCTCGGTGTTGGCAGGGCATCCGGGAATTTTTGGCACCAGAGATCCGGTGGCTAGGTCCTTTTGGTGGCCTTCCTTGTCACGGGATGTGCGGTCGTTTGTGCAGTCCTGTGGGACTTGTGCTCGAGCTAAGCCTTGCTGTTCGCGTGCCAGCGGGTTGCTCTTGCCCTTGCCTGTCCCGAAGAGGCCTTGGACACACATTTCCATGGATTTCATTTCAGATCTCCCGGTGTCTCAGGGCATGTCTGTCATCTGGGTGGTATGTGATCGCTTTTCTAAGATGGTCCATTTGGTACCTTTGCCTAAGCTGCCTTCCTCTTCCGATCTGGTTCCTGTGTTCTTTCAGAATGTGGTTCGTTTACACGGCATTCCTGAGAATATTGTGTCTGACAGAGGATCCCAGTTTGTTTCCAGGTTCTGGCGATCCTTTTGTGCTAGGATGGGCATTGAGTTGTCGTTTTCATCTGCCTTTCATCCTCAGACTAATGGACAAACGGAGCGAACTAATCAGACTCTAGAGGCTTATTTGAGGTGTTTTGTTTCTGCGGATCAGGATGATTGGGTGACCTTCTTGCCGTTGGCTGAGTTTTCCCTTAATAATCGGGCTAGTTCCGCTACATTGGTTTCGCCATTTTTCTGCAACTCTGGTTTCCATCCTCGTTTTTCCTCGGGACATGTGGAGCCTTCTGACTGTCCTGGGGTGGATTCTGTGGTGGATAGGTTGCAGCAGATCTGGAGTCATGTGGTGGACAACTTAAAGTTGTCACAAGAGAAGGCTCAGCGTTTTGCCAACCGCCGCCGCGGTGTGGGTACCCGACTTCGTGTTGGGGATTTGGTATGGCTGTCTTCTCGATTTGTTCCTATGAAGGTCTCCTCTCCTAAATTTAAGCCTCGCTTCATCGGTCCTTACAAGATATTGGAAATCCTTAATCCTGTGTCCTTTCGCTTGGATCTTCCTGTGTCGTTTGCCATTCACAACGTGTTCCATAGGTCTTTGTTGCGGCGGTACGTTGTACCTGTGGTTCCTTCTGTTGAGCCTCCTGCTCCGGTGTTGGTTGAGGGCGAGTTGGAGTACGTGGTGGAGAAGATCTTGGATTCTCGTCTCTCCAGGCGGAGGCTTCAGTATCTGGTCAAGTGGAAGGGCTATGGTCAGGAGGATAATTCCTGGGTGGTTGCCTCTGATGTGCATGCGGCCGATTTAGTTTGTGCCTTTCACGCTGCTCATCCTGATCGCCCTGGTGGTCTTGGTGAGGGTTCGGTGACCCCTCCTTAAGGGGGGGGTACTGTTGTGAATTAGACTTTTTGGCTCCCTCTTGTGGTCACTAGTGGTATGACTCTGGGATTGTCTTTTTTCTGTTTGGCACTCACCTGGGTCGTTAGTCCAGGGGTGTCGCTATATTAACTTCCTGGATCCTTAGTCCAGTGCCTGGCGCGTTGTAATCAGATCCTTCTGTTGCTCCTGTCTGCTGGTCCTGGCTCTTGCAAAATTAAGCTAAGTCTTGCTTCTTTGTTTTTTGAGTTACTTGCTTTGCTACTATTTTTGTCCAGCTTGTACTAAATGTGATTTCTGACCTTGCTGGAAGCTCTAGGGGGCTGGTGTTCTCCCCCCGGCCGTTAGACGGTTCGGGGGTTCTTGAATATCCAGCGTGGATATTTTAATAGGGTTTTTGCTGACCATATAAGTCATCTTACTATATTCTGCTATTAGCTAGTGGGCCTCTCTTTGCTAAATACCTAGCTCATTCTTATGTTTGTCTTTTCCTCTTCCCTCACCGTTATTATTTGTTGGGGGCTTGTATCCAACTTTTGGGGTCTTTTCTCTGGAGGCAAGAAAGGTCTTTCTTTTCCCTTCTAGGGTTAGTTAGTTCTCCGGCTGGCGCGAGACGTCTAGAACCAACGTAGGCACGTTCCCCGGCTACTTCTATTTGTGGTGCTAGGATTAGATATATGGTCAGCCCAGTTACCACTGCCCTATGAGCTGGTTTTTTGTGTTTGCAGACTTGGTATTTATTCCTGAGACCCTCTGCCATTGGGGTCATAACAGTCACCGTGTACATACATTACATTACAGATCCTGAGTTACATCCTGTATTATATTCCAGAGCTGCACTCACTATTCTGCTGGTGCAGTCACTGTGTACACACATTACATTACATTAATGATCCTGAGTTATATCCTGTATTGTACTCCAGAGCTGCACTCACTATTCTGCTGGTGCAGTCACTGTGTTCATACATTACATTACTGATCCTGAGTTACCTCCTGTATTATACTCCAGAGCTGCACTCACTATTCTGCTGGTGCAGTCACTGTGTACATACATTACATTACTGATCCTGAGTTACATCCTGTATTATACTCCAGAGCTGCACTCACTATTCTGCTGGTGCAGTCACTGTGTACATACATTACATTACTGATCCTGAGCTACCTCCTGTGTTATACCCCAGAGCTGCACTCACTATTCTGCTGGTGCTGTCACTGTGTACATACATTAAATTACTGATCCTAAGTTACATCCTGTATTATACTCCAGAGCTGCACTCACTATTCTGCTAGCGGAGTCACTGTGTACATGCATTACATTACTGATCTTGAGTTACATCCTGTATTATTCTCCAGAGCTGCACTCACTATTCTGCTGGTGCAGTCACTGTGTACATACATTACTGATCCTGAGTTACATCCTGTATTATACTCCAGAGCTACACTCACTATTCTGCTAGCGGAGTCACTGGGTACATACATTGCATTACTGATCCTGAGCTACCTCCTGTATTATACCCCAGAGCTGCACTCACTATTCTGCTGGTGCAGTCACTGTGTACATACATTACATTACTGATCCTGAGCTACCTCCTGTGTTATCCCCAGAGCTGCACTCACTATTCTGCTAGCGGAGTCACTGTGTACATGCATTACATTACTGATCTTGAGTTACATCCTGTATTATACTCCAGAGCTGCACTCACTATTCTGCTGGTGCAGTCACTGTGTACATACATTACTCATCCTGAGTGACATCCTGTATTATACCCCAGAGCTGCACTCACTATTCTGCTGGTGCAGTCACCGTGTACATACATTGCATTACTGATCCTGAGTTACATCCTGTATTATACCCCAGAGCTGCACTCACTATTCTGCTGGTGCAGTCACTGTGTACATACATTACTGATCCTGAGTTACATCCTGTATTATACCCCAGAGCTGCACTCACTATTCTGCTGGTGCAGTCACCGTGTACATACATTACATTACTGATCCTGAGTTACATCCTGTATTATACCCCAGAGCTGCACTCACTATTCTGCTGGTGCAGTCACTGTGTACATACATTACATTACTGATCCTGAGTTACATCCTGTATTATACTCCAGAGCTGCACTAACTATTCTGCTGGTGCAGTCACTGGGTACATACATTACATTACTGATCCTGAGTTACATCCTGTATTATACCCCAGAGCTGCACTCACTATTCTGCTGGTGCAGTCACCGTGTACATACATTACATTACTGATCCTGAGTTAAATCCTGTATTATACCCCAGAGCTGCACTCACTATTCTGCTGGTGCAGTCACTGTGAACATACATTACATTACTGATCCTGAGTTACATCCTGTATTATACTCTAGAGCTGCACTCACTATTCTGCTGGTGCAGTCACTGTGTACATACATTACTGATCATGAGTTACATCTTGTATTATACTCCAGAGCTGCACTCACTATTCTGCTGGTGCAGTCACCGTGTACATACATTACATTACAGATCCTGAGTTACATCCTGTATTATACTCCAGAGCTGCACTCACTATTCTGCTGATGCAGTCACTGTGTACATACATTACATTACTGATCCTGAGTTACACCCTGTATTATACTCCAGAGCTGCACTCACTATTCTGCTGATGCAGTCACTGTGTACATACATTACATTACTGATCCTGAGTTACATCCTGTATTATATTTCAGAGCTGCACTCACTATTCTGCTGGTGCAGTCACTGTGTACATACATTACATTACTGATCCTGTGTACATACTGTATTATACCCCAGAGCTGCACTCACTATTCTGCTCGTGCCGTCACTGTGTACATACATTACATTACTGATCCTGAGTTACATCCTGTATTATACTCCAGAGCTGCACTCACTGTTCTGCTGGTGCAGTCACTGTGTACATACATTACTGATCCTGAGTTACATCCTGTATTATACCCCAGAGCTGCACTCACTGTTCTGCTGGTGCAGTCACTGTGTACATACATTACTGATCCTGAGTTACATCCTGTATTATACCCCAGAGCTGCACTCACTGTTCTGCTGGTGCAGTCACTGTGTACATACATTACAATACTGATCCTGCACTGATCCTGAGTTAGAACTATTTTTTATTCCATACATCCATGGTCGTACAACAAATCCAGGTAGATGGCCAATATACAATGTCCTCAGTCCACAAGTTCCCAATCTGGGATCGGTAGTTCCACTGGCCCCGTACCTGGTTGGCCCACAGCTTTTGGTTTCTCCAGCCGGTATAGTGCGCAGTTACAGCCTATGTTCCTCCAGGCGGTGGGATATCCCAACTGCAGCTCATGGATAACCCTCCAGCCTACAATCAATCTCCAAAACTCCACTCCATGGTTTGTTCATCCTTCCCAGCTTGGATCATCTTCCATGGAAGTTCCTCAAAAAGCTGCCTTATTCAACGCCCTGTGTGTATTCCCCCCCCCCCTAAACATTATTCTTTAGCTCACAGAAGGAAGCATATTCCATCACCTGAGGCTGATGTGAGACCCCCTGTGGTGGGTCAGGGGTCTACTATCTCCATCCACACAATGGGCCAAGGAGTGGGAGTCCAATGGTGGGAGACCTTGAGATACAGAGGGGATTGATAGGATGATTGCTTTACATTTAACTTTAGCAATCTCCTGTCTGGCCTTAGGTATACATATCATCTAGCCTGCTCCTCTTCCTCTGCTTACAGTCACTGAATGGAACATTTATTCCCGAGGATGAACTGACGAGCAAAAAAATCACTAATAAAACACAGCAAGAAAATATGTAATAAAACACAATAAAACCGGTGTTCCGTGCTGGAAAAAGTCTCTATCTCTTAAAGCTGCGGACTGGGCTCTACGTCCATTTGTCCTATAGTCTTTAGTAAGTGGCCATATTCTCACAGGCAGTATGCCACCTCCGGTTGAACTGGTGGTATTTCCGCCCGTGGTGCCACCATCTCATCCATCCTGGCCAGCATTGTTTTTTTTTTTCCAGCAGGCATATAAGTGGTATAATAATGTTGATGATGGTGTCATCAGCGCTGGCCATACTGGTGGAATATTCAGAGCAGCGCAACATAACAAAACTACTGGATAGAGGGCACCATCTATATTAGTCTATGGGCTCAACCTGCTGCACGTCAAAAATACACTTCATAGACACAACAGACAAAGAAACATGCAAAAACTGCAGGGATCCACAAAAATAACAATTTTTATTAATTACATATCCTAACACAGAACACTAATAAGTTAAAAACATTTAAAACAGACAATAGAAAAATTACCCAAGAAAATATATCTCACACGGGACCTGACCTCCTACATAATGTGCCTATATCGTCCTCAGCTAATGGCTATGACAAGGTGTATGTCGTTCAATATAAGCCACAGAATACAATATTTTTAGCTATTAGACCAATACACAAATAAGCAAAAGTCCACCAGACCAACCGATTACTGCGGATTACATTATTATTCTCAAAGCATATAGCACATATTTACCAGCACCAGAAGATCCTGGTGGACATGCTCACAGCCACAGATACAGAGACCCTGTATCTATTTGGACCATTTCCTCCAGCCTTTGGCCCTTTTGCTCGATTCGTATATAAGAGACTCAACACACCTGATGATACATCTGGAGGATTTGGAGATTCCAGAAGATACATTGTTAATCTGTTTAGATGTTGAGTCTCTATATATACGAATATAGCACACAATCTGGGCGTTCTAGCAGTCTCTTATTATTTGGACAAACATCATCATAATGAGAAACATAACAACTTTTTTCTGGAACTCCTTCACTTTGTTCTTGACAAGAATTACTTCACATTTGACAGGAAATACTACAGGCAAATTTCAGGGACTGCTATGGGGGCGCGTTGTGCGCCCTCATATGCGAATCTTTTTTTGGGGTGGTGGGAGGAGACTGTGGTGTTCCAGCAAGCTAAAAATATTGTATTCTGTGGCTTATATTGAACGACATACACCTTGTCATAGCCATTAGCTGAGGACGATATAGGCACATTATGTAGGAGGTCAGGTCCCGTGTGAGATATATTTTCTTGGGTAATTTTTCTATTGTCTGTTTTAAATGTTTTTAACTTATTAGTGTTCTGTGTTAGGATATGTAATTAATAAAAATTGTTATTTTTGTGGATCCCTGCAGTTTTTGCATGTTTCTTTGTCTGTTGTGTCTATGCAGAGCAGCACAACATGGCACACATGTCCAGCATGGAGGCCCACTCATTGGTGGTGGAGTGGGGTTGTTCTGTAGTACGACTTATCCGTGTGTCCTGCGGCTGAAGCTTCACTATTGCCTGCTGCTGCTCGCACAGTTCTTCCAGCATATGCAGCGGGAAGGCAGAAGTGATGCTGCCGCTCTGACTGGAGAGCAGGATGAGAATGATGAAAGTGTGCACACACTGCCTGCACTTTCAGCAGCAGCTCTGTCATATGGGGTTAGTTTTTCAGGAAGGTCTGCATCACCAAGTTTAGCACATGGTACAGTACTCCCACAGGCGGAGGGGTGCAGAATACGCACAGCAGCATAAAGAACAGTACTCCCACAGGAGTGGGTGCAGAGTACACACAGCAGTTTAAAGGACAGTACTCCCACAGATATGAGTGCAGAGTATACAAAGCAGTTTAAAGGACAGTACTCCTGCAGGTGGGGGGGTGCAAAATACACACAGTGGCTTAAAGGACAGTACTTTCACAGGTGGGGGGTGCCGAGTACACACAGTGGCTTAAAGGACAGTACTTCCACAGGTGAGGGGTGCAGAGTATACGCAGTGGCTTAAAGGACAGTACTCCCACAGATATGGGTGCAGAGTATACAAAGCAGTTTAAAGAACAGTACTCTTGCAGGTGGGGGGGGGGGGTGCAAAATACACACAGTGGCTTAAAGGACAGTACTCCCACAGGTGGGGGGTGCAGAGTACACACAGTGGCTTAAAGGACAGTACTTCCACAGGTGGGGGGTGCAGAGTACACACAGTGGCTTAAAGGACAGTACTCCCACAGGTGGGGGGTGCAGAGTACACACAGTGGCTTAAAGGACAGTACTCCTGCAGGCGAGGGGTGCAGAGTACACACAGCAGCTTTTAACACAGTACTAGCACATATAGGGGTTGCAGAGTGCACACAGCATTGTGTTTGCAGAGCGCACAATCAAAATCTGTCCCTCAATCCAGCTGTGTCCTATCCCTACAATAACGAGAGCATAATGGCAGCGACACTCTTGATCCGGCTTTTATACAGCTGGGCACGTGCTGCGCCAGCCAATCGCAGCTATACCAATACTTGGCATGACTGTGATGGTTCCGGAAGTGCCGACAGTCTAAAAGCTTGCTGATTGGCTGTGCTAGTGAAGTCAGTGCAGGGAGAACCGATTTGTGGAATCCTCTTTGGTTTGAGAACTGGAGGGACTCGGCCAGATTCCTCCCTTGTATGAATGATATTTAATATTTTGAAGTCAATATCACATCTCTGTTTCTTATCTCAGGACTACACCCCTGACCTGTACATGGGGAAAGAGAAGGAAATGAGCTACAGCCTCAGTGGACTCCTTCCCTACACGGAGTATGTGGCCGCTGTACGGTGCATTGGGAACAGTGGTCAGCTGTTATGGAGCGAGTGGAGCGCTGCACTCTCGGGAAGGACACCAGAGAAAGGTAAGTTGTTGCAAGGGCACATGATAGCGGTTTGCCTCTGGTCATAGCATTATACCTTGTGACTGTGTAGGATGAGAACAGGTGCGTGGGATGCAGTGACACACAGAAGGCAGAGCAAGGGTTAACAGGGATTTTATGTAACACAATAATAAAATCAAGCAGGGGGTATTAATATAAAGGAAACAACAGTTCAACTTATCAGTCTCTGGGCCTTGGTAGGAGGTGGCTGGAAGATCCCTCAGTGGCGCCGCTGACGGCGCGAAAAGTTTCCAATTCGGTCCCTCAGAAAGGCGATGCACTGGCTCCTTGCGGTGGTGAGTCCTCTGGGTCCTTTTGCACGTGGTCTCCTGGTACGGGCACGAAATGTTGTAGAGGTGTTGGTCCGCGGCACCGCTGACGTAGCAAACAGGTCAGCAGACAAGGCCGCAGAGGTAGCATGCAGTCCAGCGGTCGAGTCCACAAGAACAGTCCGGCACTCAGTAGGCCCCACAGGGATAGGACTGAGCGGTGACTCTGTGGTGGTGAGCGGAACGATGCTCTGAAGTCCGTACTGGTCACTATATGGTGCAGGGATCTCTCCAGGCTCTGTGTTGTCAATCGGGATGGCACTGCTAACCGAGTGAGAAGGCCCGGATAGCTCATGTTGGTAAGTTGAGAGGAAGTCATCCGTCTCTGTTTTCTCATGCTGGTTCCCCGCCAAAAGCCCCGTCTTCCTGCGCACATCGCTATTTAAGTCGGACCCGCCCCCATGAGTCAGGTGTCCTGAACTGCTCTGGTCGAAAATCTCTTCCCCCTGGAATAATGGTGACAGCCCCGACAGTTCCAATCCAGACACACAGGAGGGACTGTTAGCTTGGCTCTCCTCCCTACACTCCCCCATTCTTTTTCCTCACCATTCCGAGACCCTTCGAGGAGTGTGTAACTGTCTCTTCTTCTTCTGTGTGAATTGTTGCCAGATGAAATTTGCTTGTTCATAGTGATTGGGGGGCTTGCCAGCTGTTGTTCTTTCGGAGCATCTCAGATCAGGAAAAGTAGTGGAGCTCTCTTGTGGGGCAGAATCCGGTTGTGAGGGCAGAGCCATGGGTGAGGCTGTATTCTCTGGTTCTATCCTTTCAAAATCCTCGGAGCTCAACTCTTCACCCCCTTCTTCGTCCTCTTCTGCTACCGGTGTCTGGATAGTTTCGGGAGCCTCTGGCTCCTCTTCCACCCATACAGGGTTTTTAGATAAGCAGAGTCGGAACATATTCTGGTGGAGAGTTCGAGTGGGGGCATCCTCCTTTCCCTCAGGATGGACTTCATACATGGTCCCTCAGGACTGACTCCTCTCTTTACACGATACGGGACTTTCTCCCGCACTAGACACGGTCTCCAATTTGAAACTCTGTTGCTCTGGATGGGGTCTTCTCTGCATATTCTAGCTCCTGCAGTCTAGTCTGAACCAATTAATGTAAGGTTTGTAGACGATGTCGATGTTATCGAACCCAGGAGGACACCCCTGTCTGCGGGTAATCCTCTTCTGGGTCCAATGCCACCTCAGAGATTCATTTTCCATCTCGATCAAACAGGAGGAAGTAAGGCGTATATCCTGTGGTTTGGTGTACTCGATTATTATACATCCACACCAGTTCAGGAACATATTCAGGCCTTTCGCTCTTCTTCTAAAGTTCTTAGCATCTGAATTAGCGTACGATTAAATTGTTCACAGGTGCCATTACCCTGAGGGTGGTATGGAGTAGTACGAGACTTATCGATCTGGTATAGGCGATGTAGCTCATCCATGACTCTTCCCAAGAAACAGGCTCCCTGATCGGAATGAATCCTCTTCGGACACCCATAGGTTTGGATGAAATTCTTGCAGATTGCATATACAGCGGACTCTGTGGTCTGGTCTCAAGTTGGAGTCACCACGGCAAACTTTGTAAAGTGATCCACCATTACTAAGCAATGCTCATAGCCCTGGTCTGGGCCAATGCTGGGTTGGGCCAATGGTCTATAGTCTATTGTCAAGAGTTATAGAGGAGCGGAGGTTACGATGGACTGGACGGGAGCTCTCTGCTCCGGCGGCTTAGTCAGTTCACATGTTCGACACATTCAACAGGCCTCTTCCACTTTTGTCTCAACTGGGGATGGTAAATGAACCATTGTAACCCTTGGAAGGTCTTTTCTGGACCAAAGTTGGCCCCTTGTTCATGTGCAGTAACGACAATCTCGGATAACAATGCTGTTGGGATTATGACCTGCCAGGTCGCACTCAGCTCAGTCTGCAATAGTGCTTTCCGATACAGTAGACCGTACGTCATCCGAAGCTGTTCCCTCTGCTGAAGGATTCGTAACTCCTCTGGAGACAGTACTTCTTTCTGCCGAGCTGGGGAGTCTTTGAGCAGTCACACACTGTCTCATCAATGCCAGTTCACTATCTTCCTGTTGAAGTTGAACCCACTCATCCCGGGATCGTCCCAGTATGCCTTCCTGGGCTGAGGTGTGTATTTGCTCCTGGGTTGCCACCACCATCCTGGCAGGTCTCAGAAACTTTGGGATTTCTTCATCTTCCAGCTCCGCATCTCTGCCTCACTCTGAATTAGTACTTCTTCTCCTAGACAGGGCATCGGCATGAGTGTTTTCTGCTCCCCTCTTATAGGCAATTTTATAGCGAAACTTCGCCATTGCTGTTCCAGAGACCCCAGTCTCGCATTCTTCAGGTGCGCTAGCAGGTTATTGTCAGTGCGCACTAATACTTCGGAGCCAGATAGATATTCCACAAATCTCTCTGTCATAGCCCACACCAACACTAGCAGCTTCAAATTAAAGGAGCTGTAGTTGTCCGGATTGCGTTTGGAATCGTGAAGGGACCTGCTAGCGTACGCGATCACTCTCTCTCTCCCGTCCTGCATCTGTGACAACACAGCTCCAAGTCCCAGCAGACTCCCATCGGGGTGGAGAATAAACGGTTGCGAGAAATCTGCATAAGCCAAGACAGGCGCTTCTGTGAGTGCTCTCTTTAGATCCTGAAAGGCCTCTTCTTGGGACTCCTTCCAGCAGATTTTCCATTTTTTTGCACCGGAAGGTACCTTTTTCAACAGCTCCAGTAAAAGCTTTGCCCGTCAAACGAAGTTCTTCACAAAGCACCTATAATATCCGGTCCCAGGAATGCCCGAACGTCCTTTATGGTCTCTGGAGTGGGCCAGTCTTGAGTCATAGCAATCTTTTCTTTGGAGGGCTCTATTCCTTCAGCAGAAGCGACCTGACCCAAGTAGTCAATCTGTCTGCGAAACAAATGGCATTTTTGAGACTTCACTTTTAGTCCGTGTCTCTGAAGGCAGCCAACACTTATTCTAAGTGCTGCAGGTGTTCCTTGAATGAGGCCGCATAGGCGATAATGTCGTCCAGGTAGATGAGCGTGGATTCGAAATTCAAGTCTTCTAGGCATCTTTCCATGAGACGTTGAAAAGTTCCAGGAGCATTGGCTAAACCAAACTGCATTCGATTGAACTCGTACAAGCCCATGGGAAGAATAAAGGCTGTCTTTGCTCTATCTTGTTCAGACATGGATACTTGCCAGTAGCCAAGAGAAGACCCTGGCTTTTCCCAGAGCGGATAGGGACTCCTCAATCCTGGGCAATGGGTATGAGTCTCTCATGGTACAGGCGATGAGTTTTCAGTAATCCACACAAAAACATAAGGTACCATCTTTCTTTCGCACTAACACAATTGGGGCAACCCTCGGACTCTGGCTCTCCCTAATGATGCCCTCCTGCAATGTCTAGTTCAACATGCTCTTCACTTCCTTTTATAACTGTGGGGGAATTTGTCGGTAACGCTCTCTTATAGGTGCGGTGCTTCCAGTTGATATTTCGTACATAATGGCCATGGTTCAGCCAAAATCATCTTCGTGGAGAACAAAAACATCTTTATACCTACCCAGCATAGCTTCTACCTGTTGTACCTGGGTGGGTGTGAGTTAGGTCAACTCGGACCGCATTTGTTCCAGTATGGGTCGGCCCTCTTTAATGTAATTAGGTTCTGGTAGTGAGATGGAGTTCACTGCCACAGTCTAAGGGTCCCCAAGTTGTATTTCCAGTTGTACTGCTTGAGAGGGTATTACTTCCTCAGGTGGGTTCATTACTCGGGCAACCACACTTCTGGGAACAACAGTAATGTCCTGATCTCCTAAATTAATGCACCGTACAGGAACAGTCCCTTCTCATACAATGGTTAACGTATGCGCCACTAGGAGTCCCGTGGGTAGTTGTTCTGAAGAAGATAATTCTATTTGGACCTCAACCCCCTCCAAGGAGACACAGGCACGAACGGGAAGACAGCACTAAGCAATAAATTACTTGGCACTCAGGAGAATTTTTGCATGATAAGAGGTGAACAATTCGTTTATTTGGTGCATCCAGTTCAAATTTTAAACGTTTTCGGTCTAATCACAAGACCTTCATCAGAAATCGTTTTTGAATACTGCAGTATATATGTAGAAAAAACACAAGAGGATATTTTTAGAAAAAATACATGATGCACAATATATCTGTAGTGAGCTGGCCGGCTGTGACTGTTCTGTTATTATTGACATGGAATCTGTGACAGACACTGCCCCCGTGTGGCCAGAAGTTATACCTATGCCGAATGTGATTACAGAGAAACAGACTGTATTGGCTAAGCTCCCCCCTGTTATGTCATGTGACCAGGAAGGAAAGGGAGAAGAGAAAGAGCCCGGGAAACCAGTCGGTGCAGAGAGAAGTCTGTGTGTGCTGGCGTCCTCCTGTTGATGCGATATAGAGGATTGCCTGGATGATCTCTCTCTCTTGGAAACTGACATCCAGATTGTTCCCAGCTCCCACACTGCAGAGCACTCAGCGGTGACATCTTCACAGATCCTGGAGCCCATGAACTGTAAGCGGGTCCTCTGTTGAGAGGCCGAACATTCCACCCTTACCTGCTGAACCCCAAGGATTACAGTCTGGACCTGAGAGACAGAGTTTTGTTTACTCCCTGTTGTTTTCTCCTCGGCTGGAGCGTCTTCCTGCAGTGACAGACAGGCCTGCGACGTGGGAAGATAACCTCCTGGAGCAAAGGAACTGGTAACGTGTGGATAGGGACAGTGAGGGAAAGTTTGTTATTACACGTTATTTCTGTGAATAAGCATACTTTGTACTGTTTATTATTGTGTTCTGCTGTGTTGAGAAAAATGTATAACAGTAAAGATACGTTTGTTAAGATGGAATCTGAGTGTGGAAGTTTTGCTGGGCCAGATCATGGATATGCATGGGCGGCCTTGCCCTCGCTCACTTCATCTGGCATAGTCGGCAGGATCTGTGCCCAGCAGGATTCCCACCCAGGCCCAGTATACAGTCAGAAACCACCGCCGGTGTCCATTGTAAACCAGGTCAGGAAATTTGGCGTGCGAAACTACCCCGTACCAGAGTGGGCGGAACAAGTGCGGATACTGGGAGAAATGTATAATATTGACCCTAAGACCTTGGCAGAAATGGCGGTACTGACGCTAGAGGGGGAGGCATGGACGACAGTCAGACTGGAGACGGTCAGGGGGCAGCGTGTGTTGGAGGATTTGGTGCGGGTGCCGGAGAAGACCTATGGACCTACTACGTACCAGGGAACACTGCGATACCTGTTCTTCAGACGGACACAGCTTGAATGGGAGGACATTCCCCAATATGCAAATGCCCTTCAGGTACTCCTTGAACAAGTCTGTGCAAAAGGGGAACAACTGGCTACTATAGCTCCTCGTGACCTGGTACTGAGAGACCAATTCGTTATAGGGCTGAGAGACCAGTATCTTAACCGTACGCTACAGGACTTGATTCGGATGACGCCGACTCTCACCGTCGCTGAAGTCAAGCAGGAAGCCATAGAACGTTCTAGGGGACCCGTCATGGATGTGGGGACTCAAAGCGCTGCGTGCAGATCCATATTAAACAGTAAACAGCCCAACAGTGACACCGAGGAGCTGAAACAGATGGTAGCAGATTTACAGCAACAGGTGTCACAGTTAACACTAGAACGACAGAGAGACCAGCGGATACGACCTAGCCGTCCCGCGGGACCGTGTTGGTCATGTGGTGACCCTCGCCACAGGGCGAATCGTTGTCCTCAACGAACAAACCATCAGTTACCACGACGAACAGAATATCAGCTACATCCACAAGCAGAGCCACCACGCCAGGTCTCACCACAATGGCCGCCGTTAAACTAGACACCCCTGCAGCTGAGGTTCGAGCAGCAGGGGGGGACAGAGAACGGGGTGTAGAAAAACAGAACCAGCAACGGAGTACTCTTGCCTCGAGTAGTCCTACACTTGAAGTTGTTCTGGAGGGAGTTGCGGTGCAAGGATTGATGGACACTGGGTTGCAAGTAACCATGATCTCTGAACAGTTTTATGAAAAGTGCCTCAAACCAAGAACTGCTTGTGATCCAGATAACACCATTAAGATAATTGCGGCTAATAACCTACCCATTCCAGTAACCGGAGTCGCCTGGATGGATACGAAGGCCTGCGGACAAGACCTAGGGAAACGAGGAATCGTCATTGTCAAGGAAGGCTTCGGCTCCGAGACCCCAGTAATAATCGGAATGAATATCTTGAAAGACCTGGACCTTATGCTGTTGACAAGAAAAGGGCCCAAGTACTGGCAGAAAGTTAACAAACATAAACCGACTCGTCTGGCGTTCCAGCGCGTAATCCGGACCGTTGGACTTCAACAGATGGCAAAGGAACAACTACCCCTAGCAGCCATTAAAGTGCCCCGCTGTACCCGGATTACTTTGCCCGCTGAAAAAGAGACAGTCATTTCCCTGCCTCTTAACACCAACCGACAACTTGAAGGAGTTGAAGTGTTAATCGAGCCGAGGGCTCCAAGTGGGGGTAAGCTAAACCCACTAGTCGCCCGTACCCTAGCCGTCGTGAGGAACGGAAGAGTCCCTGTCAGGCTAAACAACACCGCAGACGTAGGTGTAGCTCTCGAGGCTGGCACGCAACTTGCCAGAGTATATGCTCTACCCACAGAAGTGAACCCCATGGGACCCTTACAATTCACCCCGTCTACAGAAGATGGCCGGACGGTAACTGTCTCAGCCATAAATGCTCAAGCAGATGATGAAGACATTGGGCGAAAACTACTGGAAAAAGTGCAACTGGACCCGTCCCAGTACACCAAACAGGAAGTGTCTCAAGTGGAGAAACTACTGCGAGAACACCAAGACTCCTTTGCAAAGCATGACACCGACTTCGGGTACACCACCAGTATCCAACACGAGATTCCCACGGGCGATGCTGCCCCTATTCGCGAGAGGTACCGACAAATACCACCTCAACAATACCAGGAGGTGAAAAGCCTCTTAGAATCTATGCTACACGCCGGAGTGGTGCGGGAGAGCCAGAGCCCATGGGCTGCACCCGTGGTGATAGTTAAAAAGAAAGATGGATCCCTGAGATTTTGCATAGACTACCATCGGCTGAACGCTTGCACGATCCGGGACTCCTATCCACTCCCCCGGATCGAAGAGTCACTGACCGCCCTGAAAAAGGCCAAATATTTTTCGTCTCTAGACTTGGCCAGTGGATATTGGCAGGTCCCCATGAGTGAGAAGGACAGAGAAAAGACCGCCTTCATCCTTCCCATGGGCCTGTACGAGTTTGACCGGATGCCATTCGGCTTGAGTAACGCACCAGGGACCTTTCAGAGACTGATGGAACGCTGTCTGGGAGATTTCAACTTCGAATTCACGCTGATATACCTTGATGACATCGTGGTATACTCCGCCACCTTTGAGGATCATCTTCACAAGCTTGGCAAAGTGTTCCAGCGCTTGAAGAAACACAGCTTGAAGTTGAAGCCCAGCAAGTGCCGTCTATTCCAGCAGGAGATCGATTACCTGGGACACCGGATCTCGGCCGAAGGTGTCCAACCCTCTCCAGAGAAGATAGCAGCTGTCCGAGAGTGGCCACAACCAACTACCATCAAAGAAGTCCAGGCTTTCCTGGGGCTAGCGGGCTATTACCGCCGATTTGTCAAGGACTTTGCCCGGCTTGCGGAACCACTGCATGAGACCCTCCGAGGGACCGCGAACAGTCCCAGAGGACGAAGCATCAGCTGGGGGCCCGACCAAGAAAGATCCTTCCGGGCGCTTCAAGCTGCTCTGACATCACCCCCTATTCTGGCATTTGCAGACTACACCTTGCCGTTCCAGTTATACACCGATGCCAGCCTTCAAGGTCTCGGGGCGGTCCTCTCCCAAGTCCAAGATAACAAGGAACGCGTAATAGCCTATGCCAGTAGATCCCTCCGTGACACCGAAAAGAACCCCATCAACTACAGCTCTTTCCGCCTGGAACTCCTGGCCCTGACCTGGTCTATGAGAGAGAAATTTGCTGGCTACCTGACAGGGGCGGAGGTGCTGGTCGTGACAGACAACAATCCTCTTGCCCACCTAGAAAATGCCAAACTAGGGGCAATGGAACAGCGCTGGATGGCAAGGCTCTCTAGATTCCAATACAAAATTAAATACAGAGCGGGGACGGAGAATCAGAATGCTGACAGCCTTTCCAGAGTGACATCATCCCCGCCTTTAGGGGACCGGGATGAAGAGTTAGAGGGAGATGAACTGCCCGACTTTGCCCGGCTAGCTAAACAAATAGAAGATAGCCGCCAGTATGCTGTAGGTGGGATCGAAGCCGTAGTGGGGTCCCCCCTGTCCCAACAAGAATGGGCCAAGCTTCAAGATCGAGACCCTGAACACGTCTTACTGAAACAGTACGTGAAGACACAAGAGAAACCACCTTCCGAAGTAAGAGCCCGACTATCAACCAGGGCCTCTGCCCTACTTGCCCAATGGGATCGGCTGATCGTGAAGGATGGAGTCTTGTATCGCAGGGCCCTTTTATCCCATATGCTGGAAGAATGTTTGCAGATTGTCGTCCCGGTACAGCTAGCCCATGAGATGGTGGCTGAAGCCCACAGAAGGAACGGCCACTTCGGTATAGACAAGACCCTCCGGTGGACCCAACAATTCATTTTTTGCCCAGGACTACGTAAGCTGGTTGAAAACGTCTGCCTAAGATGTCGTACATGTGAACTCCACAAGTCTACTGAGCAGCGTGCACCCGTCCAGACTATTAGCACATCCAGGCCCCTCGAGTTGTTGATGGTGGACTATCTGTTGATCGGAACGGCGAATAGTGGCTACCAGTACTGTCTGGTGATGGTGGACCACTTCACGAAATTCGCTGTCGCTGTTGCTACCAAAGATCAGACTGCCGAATCAGCTGCACAGGCCATCTGTCAACACTTCGTTCGGGTCTACGGGTGTCCGGAGCGGCTGCATTCTGATCAGGGGGCGTGTTTCGAAGGGCGAGTCATTGAAGAACTTCAGCAGATGTATGGAATCAAGAAGTCCAGGACCACCCCGTATCATCCACAAGGGAATGGCGCGTGTGAACGTTTCAACCGGACCCTCTTACAACTGATCCGAACCTTAGCAGAAGACAAAAAGCCCGACTGGCCTCGATTCCTCCCAGAACTGCTGTGGGCCTATAACAATCAAGTCCATTCTGTCACCGGATACACGCCTTACACCCTCCTTTTTGGCCGCCCAGGCAAAGGCATCCATGAGCTACACCTGTCTAACTCTGATGAAGACACCTGTGGTACCTATCCTTCCTGGCTACAAGCACACCGTCAAAGGATGGAAACTGTCTACCGGCTGGTGGAACAGCAGATCCAGGACCAGGTCCACGCTGATCCACTTCCAGTACAAGAAGACCTACTGAGTGTGGGTCAACTAGTCCTAGTTCGTATAAAGAAACCGCAAGGAAAACTCCGGCCCAAGTGGGAGACCGAAGTCTATCGAATAATTGGACACTCGTACCCTGGTGGCCCCGTCTACCAAGTACAAGGCGAAGACAGCGGCAGCCTCCGCACCCTGCACCGTAACATGTTGCGCCCCTGTCGTTCTCAGCCTGACTCCCCTCCTATAATGCCTAGAGAGACGGATGTCACTAATACTGTGGGAGACACCGATACCGGGGATGTAGAGGTGGAAGACATCCCTACCCCTGCTCGCCTGACTGACGCGTCTGAACCCCTTACCTCCTAGACTGACTTACCGACTGGGGCGGAGAGTGGAGTGACTGATCGGGGAGAGAGACTGGCACCCGTTAGGCGGACAGCGAGGACCACCGCAGTAGTGCCCCCGGGACAGTCCTACATAGACCAATATGTGTGGCCCTTTTCACAGCCGGGTCCTACAACCTCCACAGCCATCGCCGCCCTGGAGTCAGTCGTTTACAGGGACTGCCAACCCTCAAGTGGGGGGGGCGTGTAGTGAGCTGGCCGGCTGTGACTGTTCTGTTATTATTGACATAGAATCTGTGACAGACACTGCCCCCGTGTGGCCAGAAGTTATACCTATGCCGAATGTGATTACAGAGAAACAGACTGTATTGGCTAAACTCCCCCCTGTTATGTCATGTGACCAGGAAGGAAAGGGAGAAGAGAAAGAGCCCGGGAAACCAGTCGGTGCAGAGAGAAGTCTGTGTGTGCTGGCGTCCTCCTGTAGATGCGATATAGAGGATTGCCTAGATGATCTCTCTCTCTTGGAAACTGACATCCAGATTGTTCCCAGCTCCCACACTGCGGAGCACTCAGCGGTGACATCTTCACAGATCCTGGAGCCCATGAACTGTAAGCGGGTCCTCTGTTGAGAGGCCGAACATTCCACCCTTACCTGCTGAACCCCAAGGATTACAGTCTGGACCTGAGAGACAGAGTTTTGTTTACTCCCTGTTGTTTTCTCCTCGGCTGGAGCGTCTTCCTGCAGTGACAGACAGGCCTGCGACGTGGGAAGATAACCTCCTGGAGCAAAGAAACTGGTAACGTGTGGATAGGGACAATGAGGGATAGTTTGTTATTACACGTTATTTCTGTGAATAAGCATACTTTGTACTGTTTATTATTGTGTTCTGCTGTGTTAAGGAAAATGTATAACAGTAAAGATACGTTTGTTAAGATGGAATCTGAGTGTGGAAGTTTTGCTGGGCCAGATCATGGATATGCATGGGCGGCCTTGCCCTCGCTCACTTCATATCTACTAACGTGATACAGCCTGATCAAAATAATAAAATAAAATACATCACTTGTTATATGACAGACAACAACAACAGTGGCGGACTAAACGGATCCGGCCTGGTGTTCCGTGAGTCGTGAGCCTCGTTCAGGAGAAACTATAGACTGTGACCGTGTATAGGAAAATTGTACAGTGACAGTAATGTATCCTGCCAAGGGATAAACCGAGCGAGAGGCAAAATGACCATCCCCAAAGGATACAGAATATGAAGTGACCTCCCAAGACGCGGGGTCACAGAGCTAGAGTGCAAGGTGAAAGATGCCTAAAACATAAGAACATTAAGACAAAAACACATGAGTACACACATTATTGCCATCATGCAGATATCGTGCAGGGTGACTGGGCATAAGGCCCTGTAGATATTCTGAATAAAAGGACCAGCCCTTATGTGTGACCACCTAGAGCCTGTATATATTGGTCAGAGAAATAAAGGTAAAAATATATTGAATGATGTATAATGTAATGTATAGACCCGGATAATACGCCCCCAGAGGCCTCAAGATAATACCTGGAAAACACAAAGACCATGTATGGGCCCACAAAGGTGCCGGCGTCGGACGGGGTCCGGAAAGAGAGAGCGCCTGGGAAACACAACATGAGGAAGGAATATGACATATCGCATGAAAAATGGCTAAAAAGTCAGAGACATGGAAATTACCCTGATGCAGCCACTGTTACCTGGGAGTCCGGAGGTGCGGGGGATGAGCGCTATGGAGAGGCGAGATACTCGCAGGAGCGGTAGCGCTGTGGAGGAGAGAAGATGGAGGTCGGTAACGGGGCTGAGGGGAGTGGTAGAGGGGAGCGAGCGCTGCTGGGATAGGGTATAGCAAATACCTGGAATCTCGGAGTGCACGGCGCCGTGCTGCAGGGATGGCGTTCCTCCCGGGACTGGTGACCGGCAGTGGCACTTCCGGGTTTAAGTGCGCACTGCCTGGCGGTCACCTGACCTGCCGCGTCATAGGGAACACCTGATCGGGAGGGCTGCGCATGCGCAGGAAAGATGCCGGCATGGATGAAACCAGTGCGGTGTCCGGGGCTAACGGCGCCTGCGCATAAGGGAAAGGGCCTGCAGAGGCTGTGTATATGGTAATAGCGGCTAAGTATAGGGAGAGCCGCAGCGCCGGGCGGACTGTAAGATGACCGGATCGCTGAATGAGGGGCTGGAACAGATGAATGAGCAAGGCTAAGAACAAGCCTTAGAACACTGCAAATAAATTAAACTAGCCATGTGAATGAAAACAGGACCCTAAAAGGTGGTCACCCAAGGGCGATATAGAGATAAGAGTAACACTCTATATCAAAAAATGGCATTGTGCATAAATACTGTACCGTGTGGGGTAAGACCCGTGCTCGGTGCGTGAGGTGCAATTAACGGTTCTGTGAAGAAAAGACATGAAACAGTTAAAACCAAAACATAACAAGTCAATCAAGGTCAATATGCCTGACAAATGTACTAACATCGTACACAGTATATTACAAAAAAGCTGAGACGTCATAGTCCCTGTTTAATCCCTTTGGTTCTAGGGTCTGTAATGTGTAAATCCAGTATGCTTCCCTCCTTTGAAGCATTTTAGTACGGTTTTGGCCCCTTCTAGGGATATCTACCTGTTCTAGAACCTGGAACCGGAGTTGGGAAATGCTATGATTCTTTTCGGAAAAGTGATGTGGGAGGGGGAGGTGCTTCTTGTTACATCGGATGGTGGACTTATGTTGGGCCACTCTATCCCTCACTGTTTGTGTGGTCTCGCCCACATAGGCCAAACCGCAAGGGCATTTGATAAGATAGACCACGAATGTGGACTCACAGGTGTAGAAGCTTTTTATGGGGATGGCCTTACCAGTTTGTGGGTGAAAAACAGAGGGACCCTTTTGTACATTACTACACTTGAGACAGTTCAGGCAGGGAAATGTACCACGTCTCTGAGTTTGTAGGAAAGTTTGCTTAGGGACCACTATGCCTGGGCCTACATCTGCCTTGACTAACCTATCCTTAAGGTTCCTAGCTCGCTTGAAGCATGACAGGAAAGGCACTTTGAACTCTGGAATTTTCGGGTAGCTTTTGGTTAAGATGTTCCAGTGTCTCCTAATGGTGGACTGTACTAGGCCAGAGAAAGGGTGGAAAGTAGAGACGAAGGGGATTCTTTTTTGATTATCCTTGGGTAGACAGCACTGTTTGTCCCGGCGGAAGAACAAGTTTGGTGGAAGCGGGGACGATCACTTTTCCCAACGCGCCTCCCTCACAGCTAGACTCTTGTACTTGTGCCAGTTGTTGGAAAATACTCCTTTGGGGGGTATGTGGACCCCACTGTTTTAGAATCTTATTAGAGGGCTACCTGATGAGAAGACTTCCGAACTCTTTCAGCACGTTCATTCCCAAGGTGATGGCGGGTCCATTACTTCTCCCTTGGTCAGTATCACACCTTTCTGTCCCATGTTTCTCCGCAGATAGACACTTGCATCTATGGGCAGTTGGTTGTCCGCCATTAACTTTATCACAGGGCCCCATTCAGGCCACTTTGCTCCAGGAAAATGTCACCGGAAGTAAAGCCCCCGTCTCACATAGCGAGATCGCTAGCGAGATCGCTGCTGAGTCACAAGTTTTGTGACGCAACAGCGACCTCAGTAGCGATCTCGCTGTGTGTGACACGTACCAGCGACCAGGCCCCTGCTGCGAGATCGCTGGTCGTGTCGGAATGGCCTGGACCTTTTTTTGGTCGTTGAGGTCCCGCTGACATCGCTGAATCGGTGTGTGTGACACCGATCCAGCGATGTCTTCACTGGTAACCAGGGTAAACATCGGGTTACTAAGCGCAGGGCCGCGCTTAGTAACCCGATGTTTACCCTGGTTACCAGCGTAAATGTAAAAAAAAACAAACACTACATACTCGCCTTCTGATGTCCGTCAGGTCCCTTGCCGTCCGCTTCCCTCTCTGACTGACTGCCGGCCATAAAGTGAGAGCACAGCACAGCAGTGACGTCACCGCTGCGCTCTGCTCTCACTGTACGGCGGCACTCAGTCAGAGCAGGAAGTGGACGGCAAGGGACCTGACGGACATCAGATGGTGAGTATGTAGTGTTTGTTTTTTTTGGTAACCAGGGTAAACATCGGGTTACTAAGCGCGGCCCTGCGCTTAGTAACCCGATGTTTACCCTGGTTACCCGGGTGCTGCAGGGGGACTTCGGCATCGTTGAAGACAGTTTCAACGATGCCGAAGTCGTTCCCCTGATCGTTGGTCGCTGGAGAGAGCTGTCTGTGTGACAGCTCCCCAGCGACCACACAACGACTTACCAACGATCACGGCCAGGTCGTATCGCTGCTCGTGATCGTTGGTAAATCGCTATGTGAGACGGGGCCTTAAGCCTCTGGCATCGTGGTCACCTGCGAGCCTGTGTCTACTAGGCATCGCACTGCACGTCTGTCTATCTCTGTCCATATCAGGAGGCATGTTGACACTAAGCTTGTGGGACTTCCACTACACTTCCTCACCTGTTTTGGCTCCGGGCGACGTCCCCCTGCTCAGAGCCCTCTAGTTTAACGGGTGTCGAGACGTCACTCTTCCTCGGCGGGTGCACTCCCGTGCGATATGTCCGCTCTCCCCGCAGTTGTAACAAGTGATAAGTCTCGGCCGGTGAAACATTCTGGAGTCACGGCGGAGCTCCGGGCCTTCCCTGCTTTCTGATGAATTACTGATAACCTCTGTTTTCTTTCTTTATGTCAGCCAGTTCTACTTTCACACTCACAAGTTCTCTCCTAATTTCTTCCACCCATTGGGGGTCAGCAATGGCGTTTGCAGACACCCCCACGCTCTGGACCTTCGCCACCAGGACTGTCACCCTCTGCTCCTATTCATGCATGCGTGCCTCACTCCCTACTTCAGGGAAAGTTATTTGGGGGTTTACCGGTACACGTTCTCACAGGGCTTGTTTTGTCAGCACGTCTCGCAAACCAATCACTAGGAGGTCTCGTAACATTATGTCTGTGGGTCCTAATCCCAAGCCGTCTTTTCTAATAATCGCAGTGTGTAGCTCTTGTAATGCATTCATATATTGGGTTACAGTCTTCCCCTCCCTCTACATTCTACTAAAAAGACGTGTTCTCAGTTCCCCTACGTCTGTGGGGTCTCCGTGAGTTTCCTCCAAGATCTGCAACACCTTATTAAAGGTATCCCAATCTCAGGGGGTCCGTAACATAATTGAATCCCTGGCTTCTCCGTCCAGTGCCATAATAGCCACCTCAGCCTCCAGCGCAGGGGTTATGGGGTGCATTCTCATCATGCCTCTAAGGGTACTGTCACACAGTGCAATTTTGATCGCTACGACGGTACGATTCGTGACGTTCTAGCGATATTGTTACGATCTCGCAGTGTCTGACACGCTACTGCGATCAGGGACCCTGCTGAGAATCGTACGTCGTAGCAGATCGTTTGAAACTTTCTTTCGTCGCTGGATCTCCCGCTGTCATCGCTGGATCGTTGTGTGTGACAGCGATCCAGCGATGCGTTCGCTGGTAACCAGGGTAAACATCGGGTTACTAAGCGCAGGGCCGCGCTTAGTAACCCGATGTTTACCGTGGTTACCAGCGTAAAAGTAAAAAAAAAAAAAACGTACATACTCACCATCTGATGTCCGTCAGGTCCCTTGCCGTCTGCTTCCCGCTCTGACTGTCTGCCGGCCGGAAAGTGAGAGCAGATCACAGCGGTGACGTCACCGCTGCGCTCTGCTCTCACTGTACGGCGGCACTCAGTCAGAGCGGGAAGCGGACGGCAAGGGACCTGACGGACATCAGATGGTGAGTATGTACGGTTTGTTTTTTTTACTTTTACGCTGGTAACCACGGTAAACATTGGGTTACTAAGCGCGGCCCTGCGCTTAGTAACCCGATGTTTACCCTGGTTACCAGCGAACCTCGGCATCGTTGGTCGCTGGAGAGCGGTCTGTGTGACAGCTCCCCAGCGACCATACAACGACTTACCAACGATCACGGCCAGATCGTATCGCTGATCGTGATCGTTGGTAAATCGTTATGTGAGACGGTACCCTAAGGCATTCAGTCCAGCTCCAGAGCATAGTGTTGTTCCCCATAAATTTGGGCAAATTACTCAGCATGGCCCCCAGGGAAAGGCTGGTCCTGGGGCCACCCCCAACTGCTTGATCTGCCACCTGCATGCTATTGGACTGCATCCTGCCGACTACGCCAAATGTAGGATGATAACAGATGCGTGGGATGCAGTGACACACAGGAGACAAAGCAAGGGTTAACAGGGATTTTATGTAACCGAATAATAAAATCAAGCTGGGTGGTATTAATATAAAGGAAACAACAGTTCAACTTATCAGTCTCTGGGCCTTGGTAAGAGGTGGCTGGAATATGCCTCGGTGGCGCCGCAGACGGTGCGAGAAGTCTCCAATCCGGTACCGCACAAAGGCGATGCACTTGATCTTTGCGGTGGTGAATCCTCCGGGTCCTTCAGCATGTGGTCTCCTGATCCGGGCACGAGATGTTGTAGAGATGTTGGTCAGCGGCACAGCGGACGTAGCAAACAGTTCAGCAGACAAGGCCGCAGAGGCAGGATGCTGTCCAGCGGTCGCGGCCACAGGAACAGGCCGACACTCAGTAGGCACCACAGGGATAGGACTGAGCGGTGCCTCTACGGTGTTGAGCAGAACGATGCTCTGAAGTCCGTACTGGTCACTGTACGGTGCGGGGATCTCTTCGGGCTCTGTGTCGTCAGTCGGGATGGCACTGTGTTGTGATTCGGTTATTTGGTTCCCCCAGTGGTCGCTTGTGGTACTGGTGTCTTGTGAGCTTTTCACCTGTTTCTATCAGGATGTGGGAGTTTCCTATTTAGCCTTGTTCCTCAGTCATTCCAATGCCGGCCATCAATGTAACCAGAGTCTTTCTGTTGCATGTACCTGCTCCCAGTCTGCTGACCAGCTAAGTTGGACATTTCTGTCCTTAGTCTTTTTTTGTATCTTTGTCCAGTTTGCAGTTATGTGATTCTCTGCAGCTGGAAGCTCTTGTGGGCTGAAATTGCCACTCCGGTGCCATGAGTTGGCACATGAGTTTAAGGTAATTTCAGGATGGTATTTGATAGGGTTTTGTAGCTGACTGCGAAGTCCACTATTGTATCCTTCTGCTATCTAGTTAGTGGGCCTCGCTGTGCTAAATCTGCTTTCATACTACGTTTGTCTTTTCATCTTAACTCACCGTTATTATATGTGGGGGGCTACTATCTCCTGTGGGGGATTTTCCTCTGGAGGCAAGCCAGGACTGTGTTTCATCTACCAGGGGTAGTTAGTTCTCCGGCTGGTGCGAGACGTCTAGCGAAAACGTAGGTACGTTCCCTGGCTACTATTAGTTGTGTGTATAGGTTTAGCATCGCGGTCAGCTCTAGTTTCCATCACCCGAGAGCTTGTCCGTTTTTTCTATGCTTCTGATGTTCCCCTGCCATTGGGAACCATAACAGTATGGCCGGCCTACATGTTTAATCTATGGGCTGAAGTAGGAGAGAAAAGGAACTGTGTGGAATTTTTATTTTTTTTTTTCCTCTGAAGTTGCACTCCAGCTCTAATTGCAGTCTCCTGCTTTCCTCTCCTCTTAACCCCTGAATGGCTCAGATTTTATCTGTTGAAATATGGATCTCTAGAGTCTGGCTACAAATTTGAATAATCTTGCTGCTAAAGTTCAGAATATACAAGATTTTGTTATACATGCTCCTCGGTCTGAACCTAAGATTCCTTTACCAGAGTTTTTCTCCAGAGATCGATCTTGTTTTCTGAATTTTAAACACAATTGTAAATTGTTTCTTTCTCTGAGATCTCACTCTGCTGGAGATCCTGCACAGCAGGTTAAAATTGTGATTTCATTATTGCGGGGTGACCCTCAAAATTGGGCATTTTCATTGGCACCAGGGGATCCTGCGTTGCTTAGTGTGGATGCGTTTTTTCTGGCCTTAGGGTTACTTTATGAGGAACCTAATTTAGAGATTCAGGCTGAAAAGGCCTTGATAGCCCTCTCTCAGGGGCAAGATGAAGCCGAAATATATTGCCAGAAATTTCGAAAATGGTCTGTGCTTACTCAGTGGAATGAGTGCGCTCTGGCGGCAAATTTCAGAGAAGGGCTCTCTGATGCCGTAAAAGACGTCATGGTGGGGTTTCCTACGCCTACGGGTCTGAATGAGTCCATGACAATGGCTATTCAGATTGATCGGCGTTTACGGGAACGCAAACCTGTGCATCATTTAGCGGTGTCTTCTGAGAAAGCACCAGAGAGTATGCAATGTGATAGTTTTCTGTCCAGAAGCGAACGACAGAATTATAGGCGCAAAAATCGGTTGTGCTTCTATTGTGGGAATTCAACTCATGTTATATCAGCATGCTCAAAACGAACAAACAAAGTTGCTAAATCCTCTGCTATTGGCACTTTGCAGTCCAAGTTTATTTTGTCTGTGACTTTAATTTGTTCGTTATCTTCTATTGTCGCGGATGCTTATGTGGATTCTGGTGCCGCTTTGAGTCTTATGGATTGGTCCTTTGCCAGGCGCTGTGGGTTTGATCTAGAGCCTCTGGAAGTCCCTATACCTTTAAAGGGTATTGATTCTACACCATTGGCTAGTAATAAACCACAATACTGGACACAAGTGACTATGTGTATGACTCCAGACCATCAGGAGGTGATTCGCTTCCTTGTGTTTAATCTACATGATGTATTAGTGCTGGGATTGCCATGGTTGCAAACCCATAACCCAGTCCTTGACTGGAAAACAATGTCTGTACTAAGCTGGGGATGTCAGGGAAATCATGGGGGCGCACCTTTGGTTTCCATTGCTTCATCTATTCCCTCTGAGATCCCGGCTTTTTTGTCTGATTATTGTGATGTTTTTGAGGAGTCTACTCTTAATTCTCTTCCCCCTCACAGAGATTGTGATTGCGCCATAGATTTGATTCCTGGCAGTAAATTTCCTAAGGGTCGTTTATTCAATCTGTCTGTACCTGAACATGCTGCTATGCGAGAGTATATTAGGGAGTCCTTGGAAAAAGGACATATTCGTCCTTCTTCGTCTCCTTTAGGAGCAGGGTTCTTTTTTGTGGCCAAAAGAGATGGTTCTTTGAGACCTTGTATTGATTATAGACTCTTAAATAAGATCACAGTCAAATATCAGTATCCTTTGCCATTGCTGACAGATTTATTTGCTCGCATTAAGGGAGCTAAGTGGTTCTCTAAGATTGATCTTCGTGGTGCGTATAATTTGGTGCGAATTAAGCAGGGGGATGAGTGGAAAACCGCATTTAATACGCCCGAGGGCCATTTTGAGTATTTGGTAATGCCTTTTGGTTTGTCAAATGCCCCTTCGGTCTTTCAGTCCTTTATGCACAATATTTTCCGTGAATATCTGGATAAATTCATGGTTGTGTATCTGGATGACGTTTTGATTTTTTCGGATGACTGGGAGTCTCATGTTCAACAGGTTAGGAAGGTATTTCAGGTTTTGCGGACCAATTCTCTGTTTGTAAAGGGTTCAAAGTGCGTATTTGGGGTTCAGAAGATTTCTTTTCTGGGGTACATTTTTTCCCCTTCTTCTATTGAGATGGATCCCGTTAAGGTTCGGGCAATTTGTGACTGGACGCAGCCGACTTCTCTTAAGAGCCTTCAGAAATTTTTGGGCTTTGCTAATTTTTATCGTCGATTCATAACTGGTTTTTCTAGCGTGGTCAAGCCTTTGACTGATTTGACTAAAAAAGGTGCTGATGTTGCCGATTGGTCTCCTGTTGCTCTGGAGGCCTTTCGAGAGCTTAAGCGCCGCTTTTCTTCTGCCCCTGTGTTGCGCCAGCCTGATGTTTCACTTCCTTTTCAGGTGGAAGTTGATGCTTCCGAGATTGGAGCTGGGGCGGTTTTGTCACAGAAAAGTTCAGATGGTTCAGTGATGAGACCTTGTGCGTTCTTTTCTCGAAAATTTTCACCCGCCGAGCGAAACTATGATGTTGGTAATCGGGAGCTTTTGGCGATGAAATGGGCATTCGAGGAGTGGCGTCATTGGCTTGAGGGTGCTAGACATCAGGTGGTGGTCTTGACTGATCACAAGAATTTGATTTATCTTGAGTCGGCCAGACGTCTGAATCCTAGACAGGCACGCTGGTCGTTGTTTTTCTCTCGGTTTAATTTTGTGGTCTCGTATCTGCCAGGTTCTAAAAATGTGAAGGCAGATGCCCTTTCTAGGAGTTTTGAACCTGATTTCCCTGGTGATTCTAAACCTACGGGTATCCTTAAGGATGGGGTGATATTGTCTGCTGTCTCCCCTGACCTGCGACGTGCTTTACAAGAGTTTCAGGCGGATCGGCCTGATCGTTGTCCGCCTGGTAGATTGTTTGTGCCGGATGAGTGGACCAGTAGAGTCATCTCGGAGGTTCATTCTTCTGCGTTGGCAGGTCATCCGGGAATTTTTGGTACCAGGGAATTGGTGGCTAGGTCCTTCTGGTGGCCTTCCCTGTCTCGGGACGTGCATACTTTTGTGCAGTCTTGTGATGTTTGTGCTCGGGCCAAGCCTTGTTGTTCTCGGGCTAGTGGATTGTTGTTGTCCTTGCCTATTCCTAAGAGGCCTTGGACACACATCTCGATGGATTTTATTTCTGATCTCCCTGTTTCTCAGAAAATGTCTGTCATCTGGGTGGTGTGTGACCGTTTTTCTAAGATGGTTCATTTGGTGCCTTTGCCCAAGTTGCCTTCCTCATCTGAGTTGGTGCCTCTGTTTTTTCAGAATGTGGTTCGGTTGCATGGTATCCCGGAGAATATAGTTTCTGACAGGGGATCTCAGTTTGTGTCCAGATTTTGGCGGGCGTTTTGTGCCAGGATGGGCATTGATTTGTCTTTTTCGTCTGCATTTCATCCCCAGACGAATGGCCAGACGGAGCGTACTAATCAGACCTTGGAGACTTGTCATGATTCCCCAATGGCATGGGAACATCAGAAACACAAAAATAACAGACTAGCTCTCGGGTGATGGAAACTCAAGCTGACCGTGACCTAAATCTACCACACAACTAACAGTAGCCAGGAAGCATTCCTACGGCTGCCTAGATGCCATGCGCCAGCCGGAGAACTAACTACGCCTGGAAGAGGAAGGAACAGACCTGGCTTACCTCTAGAGAAATTCCCCAAAGATGATAGTAGCCCCCACGTATATTAACGGTGAGTTCAGAGGAAAAGACATACACAGTATGAAGGTAGATTTAGCAAAGCAAGGTCCACTTACTAGATAGAGGAAGGATACAAAAGAGGACTTCACGGTCAGCTGAAAAACCCTTTAAAAAAACCCATCCTGAAATTACTTTAAGACTCCTGTGTCAACTCATGACACAGGAGTGGCAATTTCAGTCCACAAGAGCTTCCAGTAACAGGAAATGACAAAACTGTAAACTGGACAAGAAAAACAAAACAATAAGGACAAGAGTCCACTTAGCTGATCAGCAGACTAGTAGCAGGAACATGCAACTGAATGACTCAGGTTACAATGATGACCGGCAAGGAAGTGACTGGAGAGCAAGGCTAAATAGGGAACTCCCAAAACTGATGGAAGCAGGTGAGCTGAGGCAGAAAAGCACACACAAGTCTCCAGTACCACCAGCCACCACCAGGGGAGCCAAAAAGCGGATCACAACAGAGACTTATTTGAGGTGTTTTGTGTCTGCTGATCAGGATGATTGGGTCACCTTTTTGCCGTTGGCGGAGTTTGCCCTTAATAATCGGGCCAGTTCTGCCACTTTGGTTTCCCCTTTCTTTTGCAATTCGGGGTTCCATCCTCGTTTTTCATCTGGTCAGGTGGAATCTTCGGATTGTCCTGGAGTGGATACTGTGGTGGACAGGTTGCATCGTATTTGGGGTCAGGTGGTGGACAATTTAAAGTTGTCCCAGGAGAGGACTCAGCATTTTGCTAATCGCCATCGTCGTGTTGGTCCTCGTCTTCGTGTTGGGGACTTGGTGTGGTTGTCTTCCCGTTTTGTCCCTATGAGGGTCTCTTCTCCTAAGTTTAAGCCTCGGTTCATCGGTCCTTATAAGATTTTGGAAATTCTTAACCCTGTGTCTTTTCGTTTGGACCTCCCAGCATCCTTTGCTATCCATAATGTTTTCCATCGGTCGTTATTGCGGAGGTATGAGGTGCCAGTTGTGCCTTCTGTTGAGCCTCCTGCTCCTGTGCTGGTTGAGGGTGAGTTGGAGTACGTGGTGGAGAAAATCTTGGACTCCCGGGTTTCCAGACGGAGACTTCAATATCTGGTTAAGTGGAAGGGCTACGGTCAGGAGGATAATTCTTGGGTTTCAGCTTCAGATGTTCATGCCTCTGATTTGGTCCGTGCCTTTCATAGGGCTCATCCGGATCGTCCTGGTGGTTCTTGTGAGGGTTCGGTGCCCCCTCCTTAAGGGGGGGTACTGTTGTGATTCGGTTATTTGGTTCCCACAGTGGTCGCTTGTGGTACTGGTGTCTTGTGAGCTTTTCACCTGTTTCTATCAGGATGTGGGAGTTTCCTATTTAGCCTTGTTCCTCAGTCATTCCAATGCCGGCCATCAATGTAACCAGAGTCTTTTTGTTGCATGTACCTGCTCCCAGTCTGCTGACCAGCTAAGTTGGACATTTCTGTCCTTAGTCTTTTTTTGTATCTTTGTCCAGTTTGCAGTTATGTGATTCTCTGCAGCTGGAAGCTCTTGTGGGCTGAAATTTCCACTCCGGTGCCATGAGTTGGCACATGAGTTTAAGGTAATTTCAGGATGGTATTTGATAGGGTTTTGTAGCTGACTGCGAAGTCCACTATTGTATCCTTCTGCTATCTAGTTAGTGGGCCTCGCTGTGCTAAATCTGCTTTCATACTACGTTTGTCTTTTCATCTTAACTCACCGTTATTATATGTGGGGGGCTACTATCTCCTGTGGGGGATTTTCCTCTGGAGGCAAGCCAGGACTGTGTTTCATCTACCAGGGGTAGTTAGTTCTCCGGCTGGTGCGAGACGTCTAGCGAAAACGTAGGTACGTTCCCTGGCTACTATTAGTTGTGTGTATAGGTTTAGCATCGCGGTCAGCTCTAGTTTCCATCACCCAAGAGCTTGTCCGTTTTTTCTATGCTTCTGATGTTCCCCTGCCATTGGGAACCATAACAGCACTGCTAACCGAGTGAGAAGACCCGGATAGCTCATGTGGGTAAGTCGAGAGGGAGTCATCCGTCTCTGTGTTCTCACGCTGATTCCCCGACAACAGCCCTGTCTTCCCGCACACAACGCTATTTAAGTCGGACCCACCCCCATGAGTCAGGTGTCCTGAACTGCTTCGGTCGGAAATCTCTCACCCCCGGAATAATGGTGACAGCCCCGACAGTTCCAGTCCAGACACCAAGAGGGACCGTTAGCCTGGCTCTCCTCCCTACAACTGTAATATACATATAACATGTAGTAATATCTGTCACAGTTAGTCATAGTAATGATGGGTGTGATGGGTAAATGTGTGTTTTTATTTTGCGTGAATGTAGTCAATATGTTTATATCTATGCACTATCTAGGCACGTGCTCTGAACGTGATTGGATAGCTCTCCAGCATGTAGAGCCGGCGTTAGGGGCAGGCAGACTAGGCTCTGCTCCTCCAGGGCTCCCCAGCCAGTTAATAGTGCAGTGATGGCGAACCTATGACACGCGTGTCAGTGCTGACACGCGTAGTCATTTTCAGTGACACGCCGGCCGCGGCCCCATAGAAATTGCTTCTTTCCCAGGGTCTGAAGGATAGGAAACTCTCCTTCAGGCCCTGGGAACCATATTAATGTGTAAAATAAAGAATTAAAATAAAAAATACAGGTAGTCCTCGACTTATGACGTTGATCCGTTCTTACGCGTCGTCGTAAACCGAATTTCGACGTAAGTCGAACCATACGTTCATACAGTACTGTACCATAATAAAAGTACAGTGCTGCCTATCCAAACACCTATCCTAACACAGTACCCTATATAATTTACAGTAAAATATTGTGCAGTACAGTACGTTTAATAATGAAGTACAGTACAGTACTACTGTACTGTACTGTAAGTGCTGTAACAGGTAATAAACAGTGTACTGTACAGTACTGTAATAAACAAAGATAACAATTCCAAAGAGAGAATAGGCTTATTGGGAGGAATCAGCAGAAGGTGTTGGAGATACTGGGGCAGGTGAGTCAAGAGGGGCAGGGGAGTCAAGAGGGGCAGGAGAGGTAGAGGGTACAGGTACAGGATCTGTTGCAGGCCTCTCTGCCTTCTTGAAGTACTGCTGAAGGTTAGTTTGGAAGGAGACCATCTTCTTCTCCTCCAAGATCTCCTTGTAACACCTAAGGGAATCCATGACTCCTCTGGCAACCCTAGTGTACCTTTCCATGTTGGGATCCTCAGCCTCAAACTTTGACAATCCTTCCTGTATCAGGGCAAAACCTCCTGCCAAGCCCTGCCTTGTAAATCTCGTACGTTCTGGGGTTGGTATGTCTTCCTCTTCCTCTATCATCTGCTTCTCCAGTTGCATAAGGTCCTCAGCAGATAACTCCTCTCCATGAGATGCCAGTAGCTCTGTGACATCATCCTCCTCCACCTCCAGATTCATTGTCTTACTCATATTCAACAACGTTCTTTATGACACTAGTCACTGACTCTTGGACCTCTGTGACATCATTCACAAACTGGGGACACAGTTTTTTCCACACACCATTCATACTGGTCTGCTTAACCTCATCCCAGGAATCAGCAATGTTATTCACAGCATCAAGGATGTTGTATGTTTTCCAAAAGGCCTTTAGAGTCAAGTCCTTATTCTTTTCAGTTGCTGCTAAAGCATTACCAATGACCCTTCGGAGGTAGTAGGCCTTGAATGTAGCAATGACTCCTTGGTCCATAGGCTGTATTAGGGCAGTGGTATTAGGTGGAAGGTAAACCACCTTGACATTACGGTTAAAGTCATCCAGACGGGCAGGGTGTCCAGGGGCATTGTCCAGAATTAGCAACACCTTAAAGGGGATATCCTTGGAGGTACAATACCGCTCCACACCTGGCACAAAATGGTGGGTGAACCAGTCATCAAACACTGCGAGTGTCACCCATGCCTTCCTATTAGACTTCCAGATGACTGGTAGTTGACTCTTTGAAATGCCCTTGAGTGCCCTTGGATTCTCAGCCTGATACACCAGCATGGGCTTCAGTTTGTAGTCGCCAGCAGCATTGCCCCCAAGTAGCAAAGTCAGTCTCTCCTTGCCGACTTTATGACCTGGTGCTGACCTCTCCTCCTTGGCGATGTACGTACGGTTAGGCAAACGTTTCCAAAACAAGCCTGTCTCATCCACGTTGAACACTTGTTGAGCACAGTAACCACCCTCCTCAATTATCTCAGCCAATGCTTTAGGAAACTCAGTTGCTGCTTTCTCATCAGCACTAGCAGCTTCACCTTGCACTTTAATGTTATGGAAATTGGCACGATCCTTAAACCTCATAAACCAACCCCTACTCGCCACAAATTCTTCACTTTCACTTTCTTCCCCCTTATCTCTTTTCAACGCCTCAAACAGTCGCCTAGCCTTCTCCTGAATAACCATAAGGCTCACAGGGATACGGCGTTGATTTTGGTCTTCCAACCAAAGCACCAATAATCTTTCCATCTCAATAATAAGCCCACTCCGCTGCTTTGTTATCACTGTCGCTTTCATAGGAGCAGATCCTTTCACATGTTCAAGGATACGATCTTTATCCTTGATAATTGTAGCAACAGTCGAACGACTAAGTCCTAATGACCTGCCAACTTCTGTTGGCGTTTCCCCCTTATCAGATCGCCTTAGGATATCCACTTTCACCTCCATGGTGATGGCCTTCCTTTTCTTTGATTCACTGCTGGTGTCAGATGAGTCTACCTTGCGTTTGGGAGCCATAATGAAGTGTGTTATGGTGTGCAGGAGGCTCAGTTTCCTCTGTAACCGGGTACAGTGTACAGTAGTTCCGCCCCTGCACGTAGTTCGACTTACGACGCAAAACGTCGTAAGTCGGAATGAGGCGTCATATAAAGCGTCGTAAACACGAAACGACGTAACCCGAGACCGTCGTAAACCGAGGACTACCTGTATTGCTATACTCACCTCTCCGACGCAGCTTTGACCTCACCGAGGGAACCGGCAGCGTTGTTTGCTTAAAAATCGCGGTTTTCCTTCCTTACGTGAAGTCCCGGCTTGTGATTGGTCGCGTGCCGCCCATGTGGCCGCGACGCGACCAATCACAGCAAGCCGTGACGTAATTTTAGGTCCTTCAGGATTTTAAAATTACGTTCCGGCGTTGTGATTGGTTGCGTCGCGGTCACATGGGCGACGCGACCAATCACAAGCCGTGACGTCACGGGAGGCAGGAGACGCGCGCATTTTAAAATGCGCGCGTGTCCTGCCCAGGACTTCAAGTAAGGAAGTTAAAGCGCGAATTTTAAGCAAACAACGCTGCCGGTTCCCTCGCTGAAGTCCAGGCTGCGTCGGAGAGGTGAGTATAGCAATATTTTTTATTTTAATTCTTTATTTTACACATTAATGTTGTTTCGATACCGATACCCGATACCACAAAAGTATCGGATCTCGGTATCGGAATTCCGATACAGCAAATATTGGCCGATACCCGATACTTGCGGTATCGGAATGCTAAACAATGGCATCCGATCCGATTTTTTATCGGATCGGATGCCATGCAGGAGGTCTGTGGGTCCAAACAACAGAGCTCCGGTGCAGAGCGTCTAGGCCTGGGACTTCCGGTAGGCCAGGCGCAGCTCCCGGAAGTCCCAGGCCTCTGCGTCGGATCTGTGTTGTTTGGGCGACATTGCGCTGCTCCCTGCTATGCCGACCAGAAGTCCCAGGCTGCACTTCTGAGGCCTGAGGAGATAGCTGTCCGGAGGCCCTGTGATTGCTGTCTGCAGGCAGCAACCATCATCCAGTGAACTGTGGGGTGTCATTGGCCAATTTTACTAAGATAAGTGAGGGGGAGGCTGGAAGAGGCCTGTGCTATGGGTGCCGTTTCCCGCCATTAGGAACGCCATCTTGCAGTACAGACTCAATTTCACCACCATTACTGTTTGTGGTGCATCCTTATTAACCCCTATTTCTGCTAATTGCAGGGCTAACTATAAATATTCTCTCATGGAGAAGCCACAAAATAAGAAACCAAAGTTAAGTAAAGGGAGTGGTAGTAGCAGTAGCCGACCCTTTCAAGAGTCATGGACTGAGATGTACGGCATTATAGAAAAAAATGGCAGATCATTTTGCGTTCTATGTAGTGAAACGGTAGTAAGCAGAACGTGGAATGTAAATAGACATTTTGAAACTAATCATTCCCAGCTCTTGAAAAAAAGTGAGGATGAAAGGAAGGAATACATTTCCAGGCAGCTACACCTTCATAAGAGCCAATCTAATTCCATCCTTAAATTTGTAAAAAGCTCTACAAATGTAACATCTGCAAGTCTGAGCATTGCTCACTCCATAGCTCAGCATGGAAAAGCACTCAGTGAGGGAGAATTTATTAAAGATACTCTCTTAAGATGTGCACCAGTTCTGTTTCATGATATGCAGAATAAAGATGCAATTATTAAGAGAATATCTGAGTTACCACTGAGTAGAAATATCATAAAAGACCGAATAATGAGACTGAACACAAACGTACAACATCAATTAAAGAGAGACATAAGTAATTGTAAATATTTTTCGATCTCTCTTGATGAAACTACTGATGTCACATCACATGCTCAGTTGGCCATTATTGGTCGATATTCTGATGGTCTCACAATGAGAGAAGAGTTGATAAAGTTAGTATCAGTGCCAACAAGTACATCAGGAAGTGAAATATGTAAGGTTGTTATGCAAACATTCTGTGACCTAAGCATTGATATCTCTAAAGTTGTGTCAGTGACGACAGATGGGGCACCAAACATGGTGGGGAAAAAAGTCGGATTTGTTAAATTGTTTACGGAAGGTATTGGACATCCGATTGTGCCTTTTCATTGCATTATCCATCAGGAGGCTTTATGTGCCAAGCAGGATTCACTGACTTAAACGACTTAATGTCAGTTGTTACAAAAATCGTTAATTTAATAGCTGCTCGCCCCCTTCGCAAGCGAGAATTTTCTGCACTTTTACTGGAGGTTGATTCCACCTACAGTGGACTGCTGATGTACAATAATGTAAGATGGCTGAGCCGAGGCAAAGTTCTTGAGCGCTTTGTGGAGTGTTTTGAAGAAATTAAGCTATTTCTTGAGGATAAGGATCTGGGAAACTTTCCTCAGCTCTATGATTCTACGTGGGTCAACAACCTGATGTTTTTTACAGATCTCTCTGTTCATATTAATGAACTGAACTTAAAGCTACAAGGTTTTGGCAAAAGTATTGACGTTATGTTTGGATACATAAAAGCTTTTGAAAGTAAACTTAAAATTTTCAAGCGAGATGTAGAAACTAAAACTTATAAGTATTTTCCTCGAGTAACAAAGTATTTTGAGAAGGCCAGTGCAGCTGTACAAAATGAAATGGAACCCTTGCATATACAGTACCAGCATGTTTTAGACTCGTTACTTGACCAGTTCAGTGATAGATTTCATCAATTTAGAAGCCTAGAACAGACCATGAAAATAATTAAGTATCCTGATGTAGTAGTCTACAGTAGTTTGGAATTAAATGGTTTCCAGTGGATACAAATTGATGATTTGGAGATGCAACTTGCAGAATTTCAGGACAGCATCTGGGCTCAGGTGTTTGTTGACTTGAGGTCAAAGCTTGAGAATCTAGAAAGGTGCCGCTTGGAGAATCAAGAGGAGTGCCACTATGAACAGGAAATTTGGAGTGCCTGGAATAGGTTACCAGACACTTTTAGCACCCTGAAAAATATAGCAATGGCTTTACTCACTATTTTTCCCTCTACCTACTTTTGTGAGACCTTATTCTCAGCATTAAATAATATCAAAACCAACAAAAGAAACAGATTGACAGATGAACTTAGTAGCGCTTGCTTGGGCTTGAAGTGTACAAAATACCAACCTTCAATTGAACATTTAGCTAGTGAAATTCAGCAACAAAAAAGTCACTAAATTTAGTGATGGCGAACCTGTGGCAGTCCAGCTGTTGCAAAACTACAATTCCCATCATGCCTGGCCATTCCAAGCAAAAGCTTTGGCTGTGAAGACATGATGGGAATTGTAGTTTTGCAACAGCTGGAATGCCACAGGTTTGCCATCGCAAGAATTCCCCCTCCCCCTCACTTATCTTAGTTCACGGCACCCCACACAAGTTAAATAATAGCAAGAACAAGACCAACAAAAGAAAACAACTGACAGATGAACAAAGAAGTCACTAAGCAGGTAAGTTAAATAATTATAATTATACATATTTGTTATTTAAACTATACATGTCGCAAAATTATGTTTTTTTATCAAGGTGACACACCACCCAAGTTATGCTCGTTTTTTTTGGCGAATTTTGACACACCAAGCTCAAAAGGTTGCCCATCACTGTAATAGTGGCACACAATGCAACCGCTATGGGGCCCGTGAGTCAGGCCGATACAGTTGAAAGTAGTGCGGGAGGAGAGAGCGACAGATGACGCTCCCTCTCCCATCATTCCCCTCTGTCTCTGACACAGCGGGTGTGCGATGACATCACTTCATTGCGCATCACGCTGTGCCGAGCAATGGAGTGGGTTGGCTGCATTTTACACTATGGGGTATCTTCAGTATGCCCTATGGGGTGGCTGCATTATACTCTATGAGGGGGGCTGCATTATACTCTATGAGGTGGCTGTATTATACTCTGTGGGGTGGCTACATTATACAATACGGGGTTGCTGCATTATACTGTGTGGGGTGGCTTCATTATACTGTATGGGGTGGCAGCATTTTATTGTATGGAGTCGCTACATTATACTGTAAGGGGTGACTGAATTATCCTCTATAGGGGTGGCTGCATTGTATTCAATGGGGTGGCTGCATTGTATTCTATGGGGTGGCTGCATTATCCTCTGAGGGGGACTGCATTATACCCTATTGAGGACTATGGGGTGCATTATATTTTATGGGGACTATATTATTCTCTATTGGACTATGAAGAGTGCATTATACTATCTGTACTATATGGGACCTGCATTATACTGTACCAAGGACTATGGGGAATTAATTATAGTACATGAAGAACTATGGGGTGTATTATACTATGGGGAGTGCATTGTGCTACATTGATGTGCATTATACAATATTGAGGACGATGAGGAGTGTATTATACTACATGAATAATTATGGGGAGTGTATTATACTATATGGAGGACTATGGGGCACATTATACTATATGGAGGACTATGGTGACTGCATTATTCTATATGGAAGACTATGGGGAAAATTATACTATATGGAGGACTGTGGGGCACAATATTCTATATGGAGGACTATGGGGTGCATTATATTATGTGGAGGACTATGGAATGTATTATAATAAACAAGCAAAATGCTGCCTATTCATCTAGTTGTTGGATTGTTTATGCCAAAGCAAAAATCATTGTTCTCAGCAGCACCTCGCCGGTGAAAAGTGCAGATGTACTGCTGATACTGTATGGGGACAGATTGATCTATTAGTGATCGTTCTGTGCCCGTCATTCTTCCTCATCCTGTGTAAAGAGGCCAGGAAACAAGCGTCAAACGACTTCAATATTGTCTATCACACTCATTTAGTGGCCTGAACTCAGCGCATGTAAATACAACCAAAATGATTCTGTGTGATGTGCAATATGTCAGCATTGGGGACCCCACTTTATCTAAAACTGACCCTGCCAGCATGGTCAAGGTGGTGCTGCAAATTACAATGCTTTTTCAGAGAATCAAGCTTAGCACATATATGCAATACCAACACTAAGTGTGGAGCATACATACAGTTTCAGAAACCTATCTTATACATGCAGCTCTGTCAAAAAGTAAGAGACCACCGCAAAATTTTAATTTTGTCTGATTTTTCTCTTTATAGGTATATTTTTAATTAAAATGTAATTTGTTCTTTTATTCTATAAACTACTGACAACAAGTCTCCGAAGTTCCAAGCAATAAATTTTGTATTTATTTTCTGAAAATGAGAAAGTTAGGACCATCCCAATAGTGATACACCTTGACGTTTGTGGCATGGCTTTTACATGTTTTTTGATGGAAAAAAAATGGTGTTTACTAAGTACTCAATGTTATTTATATGCACTATTACTTTTATCTATTTACTTACAGATGGTTATATGTTCATTTTGTTTCTATCTTGGGTTTTATCTGTTTAATGGCCAGTGTGAACATGCTCCTATTTTTCATGCATACCAACTTACACTCCAGTTTAATTTTTTTTGGTTACACAGATATAGTAACAGAACCAAGTTTACTACATACATATTGCACCAGAACCTAGCTTACTACACCAACACAGTACCAGAACCAATCATACTACATAGATATTGTACGAGAACCTAGCTTACTACACCGACACAGTAAGAGAACCAAACATAGTACATAGATATTGTACCAGACCCTAGCTTACTACACCGACACAGTAAGAGAACCAATCATAGTAAATAGATATTGTACGAGAACCTAGCTTACTACACCGACACAGTAAGAGAACCAATCATAGTACATAGATATTGTACGAGAACCTAGCTTACTACACCGACACAGTAAGAGAACCAAACATAGTACATAGATATTGTACCAGACCCTAGCTTACTACACCGACACAGTAAGAGAACCAATCATAGTACATAGATATTGTACGAGAACCTAGCTTACTACACCGACACAGTAAGAGAACCAATCATAGTACATAGATATTGTACGAGAACCTAGCTTACTACACCGACACAGTAAGAGAACCAATCATAGTACATAGATATTGTACGAGAACCTAGCTTACTACACCGACACAGTAAGAGAACCAAACATAGTACATAGATATTGTACCAGACCCTAGCTTACTACACCGACACAGTAAGAGAACCAATCATAGTACATAGATATTGTACGAGAACCTAGCTTACTACACCGACACAGTAAGAGAACCAATCATAGTACATAGATATTGTACGAGAACCTAGCTTACTACACCGACACAGTAAGAGAACCAATCATAGTACATAGATATTGTACGAGAACCTAGCTTACTACACCGACACAGTAAGAGAACCAATCATAGTACATAGATATTGTACGAGAACCTAGCTTACTACACCGACACAGTAAGAGAACCAATCATACTACATAGATATTGTACGAGAACCTAGCTTACTACACCGAAACAGTAAGAGAACCAAACATAGTACATAGATATTGTACCAGACCCTAGCTTACTACACCGACACAGTAAGAGAACCAATCATAGTAAATAGATATTGTACGAGAACCTAGCTTACTACACCGACACAGTAAGAGAACCAAACATAGTACATAGATATTGTACGAGAACCTAGCTTACTACACCGACACAGTAAGAGAACCAAACATAGTACATAGATATTGTACGAGAACCTAGCTTACTACACCGACACAATAAGAGAACCAAACATAGTACATAGATATTGTACCAGACCCTAGCTTACTACACCGACACAGTAAGAGAACCAATCATAGTACATAGATATTGTACGAGAACCTAGCTTACTACACTGACACAGTAAGAGAACCAAACATAGTACATAGATATTGTACGAGAACCTAGCTTACTACACCGACACAGTAAGAGAACCAATCATAGTACATAGATATTGTACGAGAACCTAGCTTACTACACCGACACAGTAAGAGAACCAATCATAGTACATAGATATTGTACGAGAACCTAGCTTACTACACCGACACAGTAAGAGAACCAAACATAGTACATAGATATTATACCAGACCCTAGCTTACTACACCGACACAGTAAGAGAACCAAACATAGTACATAGATATTGTACGAGAACCTAGCTTACTACGCCGACACAGTAAGAGAACCAAACATAGTACATAGATATTGTACGAGAACCTAGCTTACTACACCGACACAGTAAGAGAACCAATCATAGTACATAGATATTGTACGAGAACCTAGCTTACTACACCGACACAGTAAAAGAACCAATCATAGTACATAGATATTGTACGAGAACCTAGCTTACTACACTGACACAGTAAGAGAACCAAACATAGTACATAGATATTGTACCAGACCCTAGCTTAACACATAGATTCAGTAACAGAACCAATCATAGTGTATAGATTCATTGCAAGATCCAAGTCAATCACAGATATAGTTCATGAACAAAGGCTAGTGTATAGATATAGTAGTAGAACCAGTCTTAGCTCATAGATGTGTCTCTCATATGCTACTCCCTATGGCACTGTCCCAGCACTGTACTTATTTGGTCAAGGAAACAAACGAATCCAGCCTTGTTATTACTGATAACTCTAAATAGACATAATTTCTCTATATTCTTAGCACCGACTCTCAGTGTTGAACTTTGGCGAGTGATCAGCTCCACAGAGCGTACAAGAATTGTATATGTGAAATGGAAGGTGAGTGTCATAAGGAAACTACTTTACCAGCTGTCGGGTAAAGGTGTGTTTTACGATAGTTGACAATCATTTCATCAGAAATGAAAATGAAGTAGGAGAAAGATGGAAAAGTGTAGTGTAAAAGTATTAAAAAAGAGCAAGTGGTGAAAGAGACAAAGAAAGGTAAATAATTAGTCCTACCTCTAGGGGGAGCTCACTACATACATATTTATACCACCACCACTAGGAGGAGCTCACTACATACAGATTTAAAAAAATAAGCCCTCACCCGACCCGAGATCGAAAACGAAAAATGGAGACGCTACGGGTATCGGAAAATGGCACTTTTTTTTTTTTTTTTTTTTTTTTTTTTTAATAAAGTTTGGAATTTTTTTTCACCACTTAGATAAAAAGGAACCTAGACATGTTTGGTGTCTATGAACTCGTAATGACCTGGAGAATCATAATGGCAGCTCAGTTTTAGTGAACCTAGCAAAAAAGCCAAACAAAAAACAGGTGTGGGATTGCACTTTTTTCGCAATTTCACCGCACTTGGAATTTTTTTCCCGTTTTCCAGTACACAATATGTTAAAACCAATGGAGTCGTTCAAAAGTACAACTCGTCCAACAAAAAACAAGCCCTCACTTGGCTATATTGACAGAAAAATAAAAAAGTCACGGCTCTGGGAAGGAGGGGAGCGAAAAACGAAAACGCAAAACCAAAAATACCTCCGGTCATGAAGGGATTAAACACAATTTTATAAGCAGTGAGCTCCTCCTAGTGGTCACTACAAGAATATGCTGTGCCAAAATCACATGGAAGTACAGTAGTTCCATGTGGACCCCGTGGCAGCCACATGCCATACTTATATGATAGTTGCACCTCTGAATCCTCCCCATAAACACGTTTATTTAGTAATCAATATTCACCTTCCATGTGAGCGTCTTTTTTTTTCTGTAGGAGAGATCCAGTATCCGGTCACCCGGCATCATCCTGGGGTACAGTGTTCAGTGGTTTCCCGAGAAGAGATCCTTTGATTACAGGAATAAGACAACAAATAACAATGAAATGATGTTAAATATCTCGGAGGACGCTCACATCATATCTGTCGAGTATTTCAACTCTGCCGGATGGTCCCCGAAAGCCACACTGCGAATCCCAGCCACTGCGGAGAAGAGTAAGTACCAAAGGAGCGTCCGCCGGAGACTGCTGGTGTGACTGTGTGCCATGGTGAGCTGTTCTACATAGGAGACCTCTGGTCGCCCGCTGGCCCATGACTGAATGCCGCCTCGTGACTGTGTGCCGCCTCATGAATGTGTGCCGGCTCATGACTGTGTGCCGGCTCATGACTGTGTGCCGGCCCATGACTGTGTGCCGCCTCTTGACTGTGTGCCGCCTCGTGACTGTGTGCCGCCTCATGACTGTGTGCCGCCTCATGACTGTGTGCCGGCCCATGACTGTGTGCCACCTCATGACTGTGTGCCACCTCATGACTGTGTGCCGCCTCATGACTGTGTGCCACCTCATGACTCTGTGCCGCCTCATGACTGTGTGCCGCCTCATGACTGTGCCGGCTCATGATTGTGTGGCGGCTCATGATTGTCTGGCGGCTTATGACTGTGTGCCTCCTCATGACTGTGTGCCGCCTCATGACTGCGTGGGGCCTCATGACTGTGTGCCGCCTCATGACTGTGTAGGGCCTCATGACTGTGTGGGGCCTCATGACTGGGTGCCGGCCCATGACTGTGTGCCACCTCATGACTGTGTGCCTGCCCATGACTGTGTGCCGGCCCATGACTGTGTGCCTCCTCATGACTGTGTGCCGCCTCATGACTGTGCCACCTCATGACTGCCGGCTCATGATTGTGTGCCGCCTCACGACTGTGTGCCGCCTCATGACTGTGTGCCACCTCGTGACTGTGTGGGGCCTCATGACTGTGTGCTGGCTCATGACTGTGTGGAGCCTCGTGACTGTGTGGAGCCTCGTGACTGTGTGGGGCCTCGTGACTGTGTGGGGCCTCATGACTGTGTGCTGGCTCATGACTGTGTGGAGCCTCATGACTGTGTGGGGCCTCATGACTGTGTGGGGCCTCATGACTGTGTGGGGCCTCATGACTGTGTGGGGCCTCATGACTGTGTGCCGGCTCATGACTGTGTGCCGCCTCATGACTGTGTGCCGCCTCATGACTGTGTGGGGCCTCATGACTGTGCGCCGCCTCATGACTGTGCGCCGTCTCATGACTGTGCGCCGCCTCATGACTGTGCGCCGTCTCATGACTGTGCGCCGCCTCATGACTGTGCGCCGCCTCATGACTGTGCGCCGGCTCATGACTGTGTGCCGCCTCATGACTGTGCCGCCTCATGACTGTGTGCCACCTCATGACTGTGTGCCGCCTCATGACTGCGTGCCGCCTCATGACTGCGTGCCGCCTCATGACTGCGTGCCAGCTCATGACTGCGTGCCGCCTCATGACTGTGTGCCGCCTCATGACTGTGTGCCGCCTCATGACTGTGTGCCGCCTCATGACTGTGTGCCGCCTCATGACTGTGTGCCGCCTCATGACGGTGTGCCGCCTCATGACGGTGTGCCGCCTCATGACGGTGTGCCGCCTCATGACGGTGTGCCGCCTCATGACGGTGTGCCGCCTCATGACGGTGTGCCGCCTCATGACTGTGTGGGGCCTCATGACTGTGTGGGGCCTCATGACTGTGTGGGGCCTCATGACTGTGTGGGGCCTCATGACTACGCCGCCTCATGACTGTGCGCCGCCTCATGACTGTGCGCCGCCTCATGACTGTGCGCCGCCTCATGACTGTGTGCCGCCTCATGACTGTGTGCCGGCTCATGACTGTGTGCCCCCTCATGACTGTGTGCCCCCTCATGACTGTGTGGGGCCTCATGACTGTGTGCTGGCTCATGACTGTGTGCTAGCTCATGACTGTGTGGGGCCTCATGACTGTGTGGGGCCTAATGACTGTGTGCCGGCTCATGACTGTGTGCCGCCTCATGACTGTGTGCCGCCTCATGACTGTGCACCGCCTCATGACTGTGTGCCGGCTCTTGTGCACGTCCTGTTCATGGCACGGTACCCGATGATGGTGAACACTTCTCGGCAGTTGTTCCAAGTCGTAACCTCTTCTGGACATCGCCGGATAACCCCTTTAACTCTTGTGTCATCCAATTTAAGAGTTCCCATCTGTATCCACAGCTTTGAGAGGGACCTATCAATAAGTGTTCACTTCCCGCACAGCGCCTCCAGAGAGAAAACACGGAATTACACGAATGGGCGGTTTATGCAATGTGTAGATGTTTCGGACCCCGTCCTACGAAATCCTTATTACATTAATAAATGGAAATCTTACATTACAGGTCAGGGTGTGATCTCCAGCGTCCATATCTCCACCGCAGCGGCTGAAGACACCACTGTGACCTGGACGGTTACGGATCCACGCTACCACAGATTTGTCCTGGATTGGTGCATAGATTTGGGAGTCGCCCTCTGTAATATGTCGTTTCAGTATGTGGATAATTCATCGAGATGGACATTCAAGAAAGGTAGAAGATTACCGTACAATGAAGCTCACATGTCACAGGGAAGGGCAAGGATAGCTGAGGGCCAATATAGAGCAAGATGGTCGGTCAGAGGACTGCAAAGGTTACAGTGCAGGACGGTATCATAATCAGGACCTGTGCATGATACATAAGGTATACAGGGAGCTCCCCCTAGTGGTGGCTGCAGACAGGATCTTATTTATCTCTGTATACAGGGAGCTCCCCCTAGTGGTGGCTGCAGACAGGATCTTATGTATCTCTGTATACAGGGAGCTCCCCCTAGTGGTGGCTGCAGACAGGATCTTATGTATCTCTGTATACAGGGAGCTCCCCCTAGTGGTGACTGCAGACAGGATCTTATCATGTATCTCTGTATACAGGGAGCTCCCCCTAGTGGTGGCTGCAGACAGGATCTTATCATGTATCTCTGTATACAGGGAGCTCCCCCTAGTGGTGGCTGCAGACAAAATCTTATCATGTATCTCTGTATACAGGGAGCTCCCCCTAGTGGTGGCTGCAGACAGGATCTTATCATGTATCTCTGTATACAGGGAGCTCCCCCTAGTGGTGGCTACAGACAGGATCTTATCATATATCTCTGTATACAGGGAGCTCCCTCTAGTGGTGACTGCAGACAGGATCTTATCATGTATCTCTGTATACAGGGAGCTCCCCCTAGTGGTGGCTGCAGACAGGATCTTATCATGTGTCTTTGTATACAGGGAGCTCCCCCTAGTGGTGGCTGCAGACAGGATCTTATCATGAATCTGTGTATACAGAGAGCTCCCCCTAGTGGTGAGTGCTGACAGGATCTTATCTTGTATCTCTGTATACAGGGAGCTCCCCCTAGTGGTGGCTGCAGGCAGGATCTTATCATGTATCTCTGTATACAGGGAGCTCCCCCTAGTGGTGGCTGCAGGCAGGATCTTATCATGTATCTCTGTATACAGGGAGCTCCCCTAGTGGTGACTGCAGACAGGATCTTATCATGTATCTCTGTATACAGGGTGCTCCCCCTAGTGGTGACTGCAGACAGGATCTTATCATGTATCTCTGTATACAGGGAGCTCCCCTAGTGGTGGCTGCAGACAGGATCTTATCATGTATCTCTGTGTACAGGGAGCTCCCCCTAGTGGTGGCTGCAGACAGGATCTTATCATGTATCTCTGTATACAGGGAGCTCCTCCTAGTGGTGGCTGCAGACAGGATCTTATCATGTATCTCTGTATACAGGGAGCTCCCCCTAGTGGTGGCTGCAGACAGGATCTTATCATGTATCTCTGTATACAGGGAGCTCCCCCTAGTGGTGACTGCAGACAGGATCTTATCATGTATCTCTGTATACAGGGAGCTCCCCCTAGTGGTGACTGCAGACAGGATCTTATCATGTATCTCTGTATACAGGGAACTCCCCCTAGTGGTGACTGCAGACAGGATCTTGTCATGTATCTCTGTATACAGGGAGCTCCCCCTAGTGGTGGCTGCAGACAGGATCTTATCATGTATCTCTGTATACAGGGAGCTCCCCCTAGTGGTGACTGCAGACAGGATCTTATCATGTATCTCTGTATACAGGGAGCTCCCCCTAGTGGTGACTGCAGACAGGATCTTGTCATGTATCTCTGTATACAGGGAGCTCCCCCTAGTGGTGACTGCAGACAGGATCTTATCATGTATCTCTGTATACAGGGAGCTCCCCCTAGTGGTGACTGCAGACAGGATCTTATCATGTATCTCTGTATCAGGACTAGTTGGCGGTTTCCTTACACTATTTCCCTGTTTCTTAGAATCTTCCTTTTCCTGTACTTTCCTTGTTTTTTGTAGGAATTCTGGAGCCGTACAAACGTTACAGGATTTCAGTTTACCCCATACTGGATAATAAGGAGGAATCTCCATATACCAAATATTTCTATGCCAAGGAAAAAGGTACGCACATTTCCCCTGTCTTGCTGGGCCTGTTCTCTGGGTACAATTTACTTTTGAGCCCCTGAGAACGAAAACTACAGGAGATAACAACTAAAAGCATGAACAATATTTATTGTGCACAATGTTATAATAGCAGTAATATTTGGGATCTTTCTGAGTAAAGTTCAGGCACCGCATGCGCTGGATGTAACAGTATTGTGTTAGCACCATGTGGCGGTATGAATTATGTGTATGAATGATACAATGTGGCAGTGGCCTCTGTGTAATGTATTCTGTATCGGTCACAGCTCCGCTTCATGGCCCGACCACTAAACTGGTCCAACAGACGAAGACCGAGGCGACCATCCGGTGGGATCCGCTCCGACCGCCGGACACCAATGGTTTCATCACAGCGTTTACTGTCGTTTATAAACCTCTTAAAGGACAAGAATCCGGTGAGGACAAATATAGCGGGACCTTCCCCGAGCCGTCCAGCGCTATAGCGGGAGCTGCCCAGAGCCGTTCAGCGTTATAGTAGGAGCTGCTCCGAGCCGTCCAGCGCTATAGTAGGAGCTGCCCTAAGCCATCCAGCACTATGGTAGGAGGTGCCCTGAGCCATCCAACGCTATGTTGGGAGCTTTCCTGAGCTGTCCAGCGGGAGCTGCCATGAAAAATCCAGCGCTATAGTGGGAGCTGTCCCGAACCATTCAGCGCTATGGCGGCAGCTGCCACGAGCCGTCCATCGCTATAGCGGGAGCTGCCACGAGCCGTCCATCGCTATAGCGGGAGCTGCCCTTATCCATCCAGCACTATAGCGGGAGCTGCCCTGAGCCGTGCAGCGCTATAGCGGGAGCTGCCCTGAGCCGTGCAGCGCTATAGCGGGAGCTGCCCCGAGCCTCCAGCGCTATAACGTGAGGAGCTCCAAGCCGTCAAGCACTATAGCGGGAGCTGCCCTTAGCTGTCCAGCACTATAGCGGGAGCTGCCCTTAGCCATCCAGCACTATAGCAGGAGCTGCCCTGAGCCCTGCAGCGCTATAGCGGGAGCTGCCCCGAGCCGTGCAGCGCTATAACGTGAGAAGCTCCAAGCCGTCAAGCACTATAGCGGGAGCTGCCCTTATCCATCCAGCACTATAGCGGGAGCTGCTCCGAGCCGTCCAGTGCTATAGGGGGAGCTGCTCTGAGCTGTTCATCACTATAGTGGGAGCTTCCCAGAGCCATCCAGGACTATAGCACTATAGAAGTTATTGATTGTAACAAATTATTGTCCGGCAGACATGGGGGTCTCGTACCTATGGGGGCTTCATCACATTACTTATGAGTTCCCTATAAGTAGAGGCCATGACAGTACATAGAATTACATGATGGCTGCATTACTCTGATAATAAATTCTTTCCTTTTCTAGTCGTTGCAGTGAATGGTGACGCCTATGAATATTCGCTGCGCTCATTGACGCCGGACACCCTCTACATCGCCTATGTTATAGCGAGTACCAGCACCGGGAACACAAGTGGGAACCACCTCCATTTCCGCACTCTGGCAAACAGTAAATCTTGGTTTTATTACGTTTTATTACTTGATGTATCTTTATAGCGAGAGCTCAGTTTTTCTGTAACAAAGCTCCAAGTCCCCCGCATAGACACAGAGATACATAATAAAATCCTCCTGCCGGTGGCCACCACTAGAGGGAGCTCAGGTGCTTACTGCAGACTGTTTATACATAGAGCTGAGAGCTCCCTCTGGTGGTGAGTACAGGTAGTAAGATTTTATCATGTGGATTTAGTGTAGATAAACTCAGCTCTTACCACTTATCTGCTGCCATTTTTTTTATCCCCATCTTCCAAGTGTTATAACATTCTAAATTGGCGCCCCCTGCTTGGCGCGGTCACATGACTGTTCCACGTAGTGATGTTTCCACTTTCTGTGAAGTTCTGATAGCAGAACACTTCTATTCCTATAGGTCGGGAGGTTGAGTCTGTTCCTATAGGTCAGGGCTATTCCTATAGGTCGGGAGGTCGGGTCTATTCCTATAGGTCGGGAGGTCGGGTCTGTTCCTATAGGTCAGGAGGTCGGGTCTGTTCCTATAGGTCGGGGTTGTTCCTATAGGTCGGGAGGTTGGGGCTATTCCTATAGGTCGGGTTTATTCCTATAGGTCGGGACTATTCCTATAGGTCGGGAGGTCGGGTCTGTTCCTATAGGTCGGGAGGTTGGGGCTGTTCCTATAGGTCGGGAGGTCGGGTCTGTTCCTATAGGTCGGGAGGTTGGGGCTGTTCCTATAGGTCGGGAGGTTGGGGCTGTTCATATAGGTCAGGAGGTCGGGTCTGTTCCTGGAGGTCGGGGCTATTCCTATAGGTCGGGAGGTCGGGGCTATTCCTATAGTTCGGGAGGTCGGGTCTGTTTCTATAGGTCGGGAGGTTGGGGCTGTTCATATAGGTCAGGAGGTCGGGTCTGTTCCTGGAGGTCGGGTCTGTTCCTATAGGTCGGGGCTGTTCCTATAGGTCGGGAGGTCGGGCTGTTCCTATAGGTCGGGAGGTCGGGTCTGTTCCTATAGGTTGGGAGGTCGGGTCTGTTCCTATAGGTCGGGGCTATTCCTATAGGTCGGGAGGTCGGGTCTGTTCCTATAGGTCGGGAGGTTGGGGCTGTTCATATAGGTCAGGAGGTCGGGTCTGTTCCTGGAGGTCGGGGCTTTTCCTATAGATCGGGAGGTCGGGTCTGTTCCTATAGGTCGGGGCTGTTCCTATAGGTCGGGAGGTCGGGGCTGTTCCTATAGGTCAGGAGGTCGGGTCTGTTCCTATAGGTCGGGGCTATTCCTATAGGTCGGGAGGTCGGGTCTATTCCTATAGGTCGGGAGGTCGGGTCTATTCCTACAGGTCGGGGCTATTTCTATAAGTCGGGAGGTCGGATCTGTTCCTATAGGTCAGGAGGTCGGTACTATTTCTATAAGTCGGGAGGTTGGATCTGTTCCTGTAGGTCGGGAGGTCGGGGCTGTTCCTATAGGTCGGGAGGTTGGGGCTGTTCCTATAGGTCGGGTCTGTTCCTATAGGTCGGGAGGTCGGTACTATTTCTATAGGTCGGGAGGTCGGATCTGTTCCTATAGGTCGGGGCTATTCCTATAGGTCGGAAGGTCGGGTCTGTTCCTATAGGTCGGGAGGTTGGGGCTGTTCCTATTGGTCGGGAGGTCAGTACTATTTTTATAGGTCGGGAGGTCGGATCTGTTCCTATAGGTCGGGAGGTCGGGGCTATTCCTATAGGTCGGGAGGTCGGGTCTGTTCCTATAGGTCGGGAGGTTGGGTTTCTTCCTATAGGTCGGGAGGTCGGGGCTATTCCTATAGGTCGGGGTTGTTCCTATAGGTCGGGAGGTTGGGGCTATTCCTATAGGTCGGGTTTATTCCTATAGGTCGGGACTATTCCTATAGGTCGGGAGGTCGGGTCTGTTCCTATAGGTCAGGAGGTTGAGGCTGTTCCTACAGGTCGGGAGGTCGGGTCTGTTCCTATAGGTCGGGAGGTTGGGGCTGTTCCTATAGGTCGGGAGGTTGGGGCTGTTCCTATAGGTCGGGAGGTTGGGGCTGTTCCTATAGGTCGGGAGGTTGGGGCTGTTCCTATAGGTCGGGAGGTTGGGGCTGTTCATATAGGTCAGGAGGTCGGGTCTGTTCCTGGAGGTCGGGGCTATTCCTATAGGTAGGGAGGTCGGGGCTATTCCTATAGGTCGGGAGGTCGGGTCTGTTCCTGTAGGTCGGGAGGTCGGGGCTATTCCTATAGGTCGGGAGGTCGGGTCTGTTCCTATACGTCGGGAGGTCTGTACTATTCCTATAGGTCGGGTCTGTTCCTATAGGTCGGGAGGTTGGGGCTGTTCCTATAGGTTGGGAGGTCGGGTCTGTTCCTATAGGTCAGGAGGTTGGGGCTGTTCCTATAGGTCGGGAGGTTGGGGCTGTTCCTATAGGTCGGGAGGTTGGGGCTGTTCATATAGGTCAGGAGGTCGGGTCTGTTCCTGGAGGTCGGGGCTATTCCTATAGGTCGGGAGGTCGGGGCTATTCCTATAGGTCGGGAGGTCGGGTCTGTTCCTGTAGGTCGGGAGGTCGGGTCTATTCCTATAGGTCGGGAGGTCGGGTCTGTTCCTATACGTCGGGAGGTCTGTACTATTCCTATAGGTCGGGTCTGTTCCTATAGGTCGGGAGGTTGGGGCTGTTCCTATAGGTCGGGAGGTCAGTACTATTTTTATAGGTCGGGAGGTCGGGTCTGTTCCTATAGGTCGGGAGGTTGGGTTTCTTCCTATAGGTCGGGAGGTCGGGGCTATTCCTATAGGTCGGGGTTGTTCCTATAGGTCGGGAGGTTGGGGCTATTCCTATAGGTCGGGTTTATTCCTATAGGTCGGGACTATTCCTATAGGTCGGGAGGTCGGGACTATTCCTATAGGTCGGGAGGTCGGGTCTGTTCCTATAGGTCAGGAGGTTGGGGCTGTTTCTATAGGTCGGGAGGTCGGGTGTTTCTATAGGTCGGGAGGTTGGGGCTGTTCATATAGGTCAGGAGGTCGGGTCTGTTCCTGGAGGTCGGGGCTATTCCTATAGGTCGGAAGGTCGGGGCTATTCCTATAGGTCGGGAGGTCGGGTCTGTTCCTGTTGGTCGGGAGGTCGGGGCTATTCCTATAGGTCGGGAGGTCAGGTCTGTTCCTATACGTCGGGAGGTCTGTACTATTCCTATAGGTCGGGTCTGTTCCTGGAGGTCGGGGCTATTCCTATAGATCGGGAGGTCGGGTCTGTTCCTATAGGTCGGGAGGTCGGGTCTGTTCCTATAGGTCGGGAGGTCAGGGCTGTTCCTATAGGTCGGGGCTATTCCTATAGGTCGGCTCTGTTCCTATAGGTCGGGAGGTTGGGGCTATTCCTACAGGTCGGGTCTGTTCCTACAGGTCGGGAGGTCGGCTCTGTTCCTATAGGTCGGGAGGTCGGGGCTGTTCCTATAGGTCGGGAGGTCGGGTCTGTTCCTATAGGTCGGGAGGTCAGGGCTGTTCCTATAGGTCGGGGCTATTCCTATAGGTCGGCTCTGTTCCTATAGGTCGGGAGGTTGGGGCTATTCCTACAGGTCGGGTCTGTTCCTACAGGTCGGGAGGTCGGCTCTGTTCCTATAGGTCGGGAGGTTGGGGCTATTCCTATAGGTCGGGTCTGTTCCTGGAGGTCGGGTCTGTTCCTATAGGTCGGGGCTATTCCTATAGGTCGGGACTGTTCCTATAGGTTGGGAGGTCGGGGCTGTTCCTATACGTCGGGAGGTCGGGGCTGTTCCTATAGGTCGGCTCTGTTCCTATAGGTCGGGAGGTCGGACCTTTACTGACCGAATGTTACAGTCCAGATTTAAAATGATTTTTTGCCACGGTTTCTATATCCAGGCAGTGAATATATCGGGGCGCTGGCAGGAATATTGGGGACGTGTCTGCTGCTGATACTGATGTTTGGCATCATATACAAACAAAAGAAAGAAAAGTAAGTGACCCCCTCCGGCTAGGCGTCATTACACACACACTGTACATATTAGGTGGCCGGAGCAGCTTCATCTTACATTTTAATTTAGCATGTTCACAGATTTCCAGCAGCTCGCCTGAGCGGTTTCCATCAGTCATCATTCCTGAACGTTCCAAGTTTTTCTTTTAATTTTGCTGCATAATTGTCCTGTTCTTGTAGCTGTTCAGACACATAAGAATAACCGCCTATCACCATTACTAGTGGTACCGAGCGGGTCTGTTCGGACAGGGCCGCCTTCTCCTTGTGTGACCTGCCTCCATCCAGGGTCGGACTGGAGCACCTTGGGCCCACCAGAGAAAATCATTCTTGGGGCCCACTATGTAGCTACATAGAAATAAACACAAGACCACCAATTGTGCAGTAAAACACTAATATCTGCCTGGCCCACATCATAGCGCACGAGCTGTGTGAGAGGGGAATGATGGGAGATGGAGCGTCGTCTGACCCTCTCTCCTCCATTATTGCTTTTAACTGTATCGACACCTATGATGCCAATACAGTTGATTGTGGCCCGCGCTGGAAGGCAGCAGCGGTGGAGCAGCCGGTGACAGGAGGCAGGAGCCGGCTACTACGGCTAAAGCCTGTCCCCGCTGCTAAAGATAAACAAATCTTCACTGCTCCCCACGCCCATGGGTGTGGGGAGCAGTGAATATTCATTTATCTTTAGCAGCGGGCAGTGCAGTCGGTTCCTGCCTTCCGGTCACCTGCTGCTCCGCTGAAGCAGGGCCGCCCCCCCTGACTCACGGGCCCCATAGCAGCTGCTTAGTGTATCGCTATTAACAACACACAACTGGCTGGGGGTCCTAGGCAGCTGTCGGCCCTGTATGCCAGCAGATGTCAGTGCCTGGGCCCACCAGAGAATTCTGATCCTGCCTCCATCCAATTCAGGGAGACTGCAATGCAAAAGTAGTCCTTATAAGTATGAATGGTAAAGGGGTTGTCCACATCTGGGGACAATTTCACCCCCCCCCCTACTTAATTTTTTTTTTTTTTTTTTGCAATTTGGTTTCATTAAAAAATTTGCACCATTTGTCTGTTACAGGCTTTCTGTCTTTCTGCATATTCAACTTTGTTGTGGTCTGTACTCACCAATCAACTGAGAGCAGCTCAGAAAACCACGGATCAGAGATCCAAACTTTCCCATCAGAATGAGCTCACTGACAGATTCTCAGTTAGTTCTCTCATTCTGCAACCACCAATAGACCAAGCAACACAGAGGATACAGAAGGCAAACTGTGCAATTTTTTTAAAGGAATCCAGTTCTAAAAGTTATTGTTTTTCTACCCAAAAACATTTATTTAAGAAAAAAAAAAATGTCCCAAAAGGTGGATAACTCCTTTAATCTATAAGGAAAGAATTCCTGAAAATGATACAGGGAAGAACATCAACATTTTGGAGTTATGATCTGCAACAAATTACAAATTACATGTTAATATTCTTTGCGACGTTTGTGATTAGGTTAAGTATGTAACATCTTGTCATTTTATATTGCAGGATCATAAATCTGTTTTGGCCGAATGTCCCCGATCCGTCCCGCAGCAGCATTCACAACTGGCCATCAGACCTGCTGCAGGTATTTCTAGGGGTTTTGGTCTTTAAGTGGTTATCAATTATCACCTGCACCTATTTAAAGGGGACTTGTCACTTGTTCTAAATACGTATTTTCTTTAATCTGGTGTTAATGCCCCTGTTCTCCTGAATCCGCTGATGTTTTTCTTTTGCTCCTGCGCCTCTCCTGTCCGGAGTTATGGCCTCATCTTCCTTGTATGTAAATCCAGTTTTGACACTCAAGTGGGCGTGGTCAAAGACGCCCAGAAGTGCTGATGACCACGCCCATTTAGCAAACATGATTTATATACAAATTAAAGGGGGTCATATCTCAGGAACAGAGAGGCGCAGGAACAAAAGTAACACATCGCCGGATTCAGGAGAACAGCGGCATTTATCCCACATCGAAAGTTACATAATTATAGAAAGCAACATGTCCTTGTTAAGGAATCCTCTTCTAGAGGGCGCACATATGGATATAACAGCTGCTGTTTAGCTTTTTAGCACATGGTTTCTGGCGTAGACGGTCTGATAAAGCGCACCAAAAAAAAAACAAGGGGGTAACAAGAACTGTAGCTGTGATTTCAGATCTCTGCATTCAGAAATTAAAGGGGTCCTTGGGCTGTGTCTGTCTGATACTATGAATGTCTGTAGGATGTCAGGTGCCCTCACTGTTTTCTTCTCGCCCTCCAGACGGTTCCATTTCTGAACCCACTGCAGACAGATGGGACCCTTCACTCGGGAGACCTCCATATTCTTCATGGGGTGTATGTAAACGATAGAAGAGACACAGAGCCCTTCCTTCCTGACTTGTGGGGGAGCACCGAAGATACGACATCCACGGACGAGCCCTTCATCGTGGTGAATTATGCCGTGACAAAGACCGACCCGGATTGTGCAGCTTCGTGGCCGGCGGCGGTGAGAAGCAGCTCCTTCCGATCGTTACATGGCGGCCAAACTGCAGCGGTCGGAGAGACAACTCCGGACCTAGAACCGTTCACCGTCGGGATCAACCCCTACCTGAAACATTCTGTACGGAGCGGAGCGCTAGCCACACTAACCCCCGAGAGCCTGTAGTAATGATGTGCGTGGGGTGACGAAGAACATCCACCAGAAATCACTGTGCAGTTTGTTTGTTTTTTTACTTTAGTCCAAATTACATTAATTTAAGATTATTTTTCTAATTGGCTTTCATCAAACATTTAACAGTCACATTTTGTTCTACCTAATGAAGTAAAACTCTGCTTTCTAATAACGAGAGAACTCTGCTCATCCTGTCCCAATCTATACAGCAAAGCCGAGAGGTTAATGATGTGCATCACAGATTCTAGGTTCCTTATCGCTATGCCGACACATTATTCTGCTCCACAGTTCCTCGTACGTCTTACATACGCTCTGATATTACCTGGTCTCCATAAATGTCGGCTATTATACGGAGAATTGTCCTTGTTGTGGAATCACCTCTATAATACATGACTAACGGAGGCTTCTCGTGACTCCCAGGGGTCCTTAATATACGAGTACAGAAAGAATCCAGAAACAGGAAAAATCGAGCTTCAATATTTTAATGACATTTGACTCAATTTAATTCTTAACTCTTTACATTTATTGCATAAGTCTGACCCCATAATGCTGTGTAGTGAGGATATACATGGTGCAAACCAAGAGCAAGACACAGAGATCGCTGCAGAAAAAAAGGAATCTGGTACTAAAGGCGACACCATCTATTTACAGAACAATCAGATTGCCGAAACCAGAGACTGTGGAGGCAGAAGTCGCCCCATCTCCCGTGTTATCTACTTTGTGGATTACTCTGATACAGAGAAGCAAATCCACTGCACAGACAAAGCTACTATGACTAAAACATGCGGTTTGTATGCAGAGAGCTCCCCCTAGTGGAGGCTGGAGATACATGATAGGATCCTGTCTGCAGTCACCACTAGGGGGAGCTCCCTGTATACAGAGATACATGATAAGATCCTGTCTGCAGTCACCACTAGGGGGAGCTCCCTGTATACAGAGATACATGATAAGATCCTGTCTGCAGCCACCACTAGGGGGAGCTCTCTGTATACAGAGATACATGATAAGATTCTGGCTGCAGCCACCACTAGGGGGAGCTCCCTGTATACAGAGATACATGATAAGATCCTGTCTGCAGCCACCACTAGGGGGAGCTACCTGTATACAGAGATACATGATAAGATCCTGTCTGCAGCCACCACTAGGGGGAGCTCCCTGTATACAGAGATACATGATAAGATCCTGTCTGCAGCCACCACTAGGGGGAGCTCCCTGTATACAGAGATACAAGATAAGATCCTGTCTGCAGTTACCACTAGGGGGAGCTCTCTGTATACAGAGATACATGATAAGATCCTGTCTGTAGTCACCACTAGGGGGAGCTCCCTGTATACAGAGATACATGATAAGATCCTGTCTGCAGCCACCACTAGGGGGAGCTCCCTGTATACAGAGATACATGATAAGATCTGTCTGCAGTCACCACTAGGGGGAGCTCCCTGTATACAGAGATACATGATAAGATCTGTCTGCAGTCACCACTAGGGGGAGCTCGCTGTATACAGAGATACATGATAAGATCCTGTCTGCAGTCACCACTAGGGGGATCTCCCTGTATACAGAGATACATGATAAGATCCTGTCTGCAGTCACCACTAGGGGGATCTCCCTGTATACAGAGATACATGATAAGATCCTGTCTGCAGTCACCACTAGGGGGATCTCCCTGTATACAGAGATACATGATAAGATCCTGTCTGCAGTCACCACTAGGGGGATCTCCCTGTATACAGAGATACATGATAAGATTCTGTCTGCAGCCACCACTAGGGGGAGCTCCCTATATACAGAGATACATGATAAGATCCTGTCAGCAGCCACCACTAGGGGGAGCTCGCTGTATACAGAGATACATGATAAGATCCTGTCTGCAGCCACCACTAGGGAGAGCTCCCTGTATACAGAGATACATGATAAGATCCTGTCTGCAGCCACCACTAGGGGGAGCTCCCTGTATACAGATACATGATAAGATCCTGTCAGCAGCCACCACTAGGGGGAGCTCCCTGTATACAGAGATACATGATAAGATCCTGTCAGCAGCCACCACTAGGGGGAGCTCCCTGTATACAGATACATGATAAGATCCTGTCAGCAGCGACCACTAGGGAGAGCTCCCTGTATACAGAGATACATGATAACATCCTGTCTGCAGCCACCACTAGGGGGAGCTCCCTGTATACAGATACATGATAAGATCCTGTCAGCAGCCACCACTAGGGGGAGCTCCCTGTATACAGATACATGATAAGATCCTGTCAGCAGCCACCACTAGGGGGAGCTCCCTGTATGCAGAGATACATGATAAGATCCTGTCTGCAGTCACCACTAGGGGGATCTCCCTGTATACAGAGATACATGATAAGATCCTGTCTGCAGTCACCACTAGGGGGATCTCCCTGTATACAGAGATACATGATAAGATCCTGTCTGCAGTCACCACTAGGGGGAGCTCCCTGTATACAGAGATACATGATAAGATCCTGTCTGCAGTCACCACTAGGGGGATCTCCCTGTATACAGAGATACATGATAAGATCCTGTCTGCAGTCACCACTAGGGGGATCTCCCTGTATACAGAGATACATGATAAGATCCTGTCTGCAGTCACCACTAGGGGGATCTCCCTGTATACAGAGATACATGATAAGATTCTGTCTGCAGCCACCACTAGGGGGAGCTCCCTGTATACAGAGATACATGATAAGATCCTGTCTGCAGCCACCACTAGGGGGAGCTCCCTGTATACAGAGATACATGATAAGATTCTGTCTGCAGCCACCACTAGAGGGAGCTCCCTGTATAGTCAGACATTGAAGCTCCCCCTAGTGGTGGCTGCAGACAGAATTTTTTTTTTTTTAACTTTGTTGTTCCATGGTAATCGGGGATTGTTGTTATTAATGAAGTCAATCCCGCTATGACATTACGTACTGAGGAATGAATCCACACAGGATTATGTGTAGTGATGGTCTCTGCCATGTCCGGGGTTTGTAGGCCGGGTGTCACCACATTTCACCCCAACACTATCAGTTTTATATAATATAAATTAAAGGCACAGAACATCTTATTAAGCCAAACAGGAGAATTCCGGGCAGTTGCACAAAGCACCCAGGGCAAATCACGGCGGCTCCATGCACTTGGATTAACCATTGCTTTGCTGCTATAATGTGCGGGGGGGGGGGGGGGAGACCGCAGCGCAGGGGTAGAGGATAAATAATGGTGCAAATGTGTCATCTGTACGACATGTACATAAGTCTCACAGTACGAGGAGCAGGTGACACCAGCGTCGTCTGGGGCACGTTCCTGAGATGTGGGGTCGAAGAGTCTCTTGATGGTCAACAACCCCAATAGGAAAAGTTCATCAGAAAAGTCTGACACCATCGCCGCAGATCATGTAACACTGTCAAAAAAACGTTCACTTCAATGGAGCGGAGCTGCAATACCCGGCACAACCTGCGCACAGGTGGGGGCGCTGTGTGGGAGAAAGCCGCCATGTTTTCCTAATTCTGGAATCCTCAGAGCTTGGAGGTGACGGCTGCTGTGAATACCTTCACTATTGCTGATGATGGGGGTTGTGATCCGCATTCTATGCATGGTATATAGGTCGGGGGTGAGACGCCTCCTGTATACGGCGGCCGCGCTGTATCAGAACCCATCCGTGCGGCCCGTCCGCTGCTCAGCCTGTCGCTGGGTGGGTCATGCAGTAACGCATTTTGGGGCAAGGCTACACGAGCGTCAGGCCGCTGAGGGGCCAGGCTCTCGCCCTATTGGGGTAAGTACCCTCCTTGCCTCGCAGATTGAGGCAAATACGTTTTCTGCTCGTCGTTCACAACGTCCCTCTGTGACGGAGGGTCCGGATTTCCATCATGTCCATCACTGAAGCCGGCGAGCTGCCGGATCTGAGCGGGGGGCTCCTGCACTCGGCCTTCGTCCTCCCGGGTGAAATTCTGCTTAAAATACTGACTGGGGGTCTCTGCCTCCTCCTCGGGGAGCGGCGGCTGCTCGTCGGGTCTCTCCTCCGCAATGAGCAGCGGTTGGGTGGACTCCGATCTGGAGAACATCGGGGTCTGACCTTGGTAGCCCCCCATTATGACGGTGGAGTACTGCACGGTGCTGGATGTGCTCTGCGCGCAGGAGATGCCGTCGCTCTCAGAGACGCTGAGCTGCGGGGATGATAAGCAGGAGGAGCCCCCGATGCCGCTGCTCAGCCCCTCCGATGTGGCCGTCTTCATATGATCCACAGACTTCAGGTCCTGATCGTCGTACGGCTTCTCGTCCGCGGTTATTTTCACCACGCTGACGTCTGTGAACGGACCCTCCTGGAACGGGTTTGGTTTGGATCCGTGCTGCAGAAAAACGACAGACATGACATTGTTGTGGGGGCAATGTGGGGGCGCTGGGCACGTAATGCTGCTGTAAGTACCTGACCCGTCATCCCTCCCATCAAAACCAGCGCCACACCAGTCTACAGGATACCGGGGCTACAGCCGCACCAGTCTACAGGATACCGGGGCTACAGCCGCACCAGTCTACAGGATACAGCCGCACCAGTCTAAGGGATGCCAGGGCTACAGCCGCACCAGTCTACAGGATACCGGGGCTACAGCCGCACCAGTCTACAGGATACAGCCGCACCAGTCTAAGGGATGCCAGGGCTACAGCCGTACTTGTCTACGGGATACCGGGGGTTCAGCTGTACTAGTCTACGGGATACCGGGGGTTCAGCTGTACTAGTCTACGGGATACCGGGGGTACAGCGGCACCAGTCTACGGGATACCGGAGGTTCAGCCGTATTAGTCTACGGGATACCGGGGGTTCAGCCGCACCAGTCTACAGGATACCAGGGCTTCAGCCGCACCAGTCTACAGGATACCAGGGCTTCAGCCGTATCAGTCTACAGGATAAAGCCGCACCACCCTACGGGATACCAGGGATACAGCCGCACAAGCCTACGGGATACCGGGAGTACAGCCACATCAGTCTATGGGATACAGGGGGTTCAGCAGCACCAGTGGAGAGAGCGGAGGACAGATGTGGCACGGTTTTCTTAGTAGACGCCATGTTTTTGTAATCTGTTGAGCCTTCCTGAGCCTGTTGTCGGGGGCAGCGCAGGCGTCTCGTATCTCATGCATACAGAACAGAGCTGCGCTCTTACCCGGCTGGGGGTCTGTGGAGACCACTGGGCGATGTTACTCTTCGAAGGATCCGGAACATTTGGCCAAATGTGCTTCTTAATCCTAAAGGAGACGAAAAACAAAATCACGCGATGTAGAGTGACATTACCCGTCATGGGCCCCGAGCTCCCCCCTGCAGCGATCGTAAGACCCCGATACTTACTGCTCTCTCTTATTACAAAACAGGAAGCTCAGGACGAGGATGAGCACCAGGAAGCCGAGACACGAGGACACCACGATGGCCTCCACCTCCCCGCTATCTGCGGAGACATCGTAAAGATGGAGATCACGGCTCATTAAAAAGTATGTGCAGCTTCTCTGTACAGGGAACGCACAGCGGGGAGGAAGAAACAGCAGCAGCGACTCAAATGACACGAGGGAAAGAAATGGCGGCAGCGACTCCGATGGTGGGGAAGGAAGGGACGGTGACAAAGGAAGGCATGGCGGCAGTGATTCCCACGGTGGGGAAGGAAGGCATGGCGGCAGTGATTCCCACGGTGGGGAAGGAAGGCATGGCGGCAGTGATTCCCACGGTGGGGAAGGAAGGGACGGCGGCAGTGATTCCCACGGTGGGGAAGGAAGGGACGGCGGCAGTGATTCCCACGGTGGGGAAGGAAGGGACGGCGGCAGTGATTCCCACGGTGGGGAAGGAAGGGACGGCGGCAGTGATTCCCACGGTGGGGAAGGAAGGGACGGCGGCAGTGATTCCCACGGTGGGGAAGGAAGGGACGGCGGCAGTGATTCCCATGGTGGCAAAAGAAGGGACGGTGGCAGTGATTCCCATGGTGGGGAAGGAAGGGACGGCGGCAGTGATTCCCACGGTGGCAAAAGAAGGGACGGTGGCAGTGATTCCCAAGGTGGCAAAAGAAGGGATGGCCGAAGGGATTCCCAAGGTGGCAAAAGGGACGGCGGAAGTGATTCCCACGGTGGCAAAAGAAGGGACGGTGGCAGTGATTCCCACGGTGGGGAAGGAAGGGACGGCGGCAGTGATTCCCACGGTGGCAAAAGAAGGGACGGTGGCAGTGATTCCCAAGGTGGCAAAAGAAGGGATGGCCGAAGGGATTCCCAAGGTGGCAAAAGGGACGGCGGAAGTGATTCCCACGGTGGCAAAGGAAGGGACGGCGGCAGTGATTCCCACGGTGGCAAAAGAAGGGACGGCGGCAATGATTCCCACGGTGGCAAAAGAAGGGACAGCGGCAGCGATTCCCACGGTGACGAAGGAAAGGACGGCGGCAGCGATTCCCACGGTGGCAAAAGGAGGGACGGTGGCAAGGATTCCCACGGTGGCAAAAAAAGGGACGACGGCATTGATTCCCACTGTGACGAAGGAAGGGACAGCGGCAGCAATTCCCACAGGGTACTTTGTGTCACACTACAGCCTTCTAGAGTGCAATATGGAGAAAAACAAACTCATGTTGACCCCACACAAGGAGGAGGCTCTTACCGAACGGCAGGGTGGTGAAGCTCAGCGGCAGCCCGGCCTTCCCGCCTTCCTCGGTGTTCGCGGTCACGGACACGCTGTATGCGGTTTTAGCGGCTAAGGATTTCAGTGTGTACTCTGTTACCGTTGCATTCACTGGGATAACTGGAAAACAAGATGAATTCCGAGTTACCGTGTATCCTGCGATGGAGGGACTGACCAGCACTACTGTGACCGGGACTCTCTTCTCGTGCATATTGTTCTCGCAGCCTGGGGATGTAATGTGCTCTCCATGTGTTGGAGAACCTCTAGGGCAGGGGCACTGTGCAGTGTGATGTGGGGAGACTCTTACCCTTGGGGGTGCCGTAGTTGTCCCCATACTTTATAGTGTAGCCGGTGATGAAACCGTTTTGCTTTGACAGAGGGAGCGGCTTCCACGTCAGGGTCACCCACGTCTTCCCGGTGGACTTCGTCTGGACGGCGGGTCCAATTGTAGGAGCTGGAAACAGTATGGGAATGATGGGAGACTATCCGTACAGTCGGGGTGCGGCACACGGCCCCCAGGATCCCCCTTACCTCCTTGCTGCAGGTAGGCTGCCACGGTCCCGGATCTCTCCTGCCCGTCTCTGTGCAGCACGTTCAGTCTGATCAGGTAAAGTACAAACGGCCCGATGTCACCTGGAGACAGAGAAGAGCGGTCACTGCACGGTGGGCTGCACGGGGTCATTGCGCAGGCTCCCCGCGTCTATGTGGGCCCCATGACTTCTATGGGACACTCATGGGCATGCTCTGATCTGTGCGGCGAAGGTAGGAGGCGAGCTGTGACCATCTACTGACTTCTATGGGAGAGTGTTGTGAGCATGCTCTGATCTGTGCAGAGGTCATCGGGGGAGGGGCATATGTTTTATAAGGGGAAAATGCAGATTTGTATTCTGTTTCTGGAAATCACTGCAGTAAACAGGGAACACTGATGTCTCGTTTCCATTCTTACCTCGCAGAAATGTTCTGGTCGCGTCACTCGGCTCCCGCTGCCACTCAGCATCGCAGTCCATAGACAGAGAATTCCTGCACCACTCGATCACATATCCCAGCACTTTCCCCACCGGCCTCCACTCCACCCAGAGGAGTCCGTCTTTGGGGAAGGCTCTAAGGTTCATATCTGCCGGCTGCACATCTGGAACAGTGAGAGCAGAATAGTGAGTGCAGCTCTGGAGTATAGTACAGGATGTAACTCAGGATCAGTAATGTAATGTATGTACACAGTGACTGCACCAGCAGAATAGTGAGTGCAGCTCTGGAGTATAATACAGGATGTAACTCAGGATCAGTAATGTAATGTATGTACACAGTGACTGCATCAGCAGAATAGTGAGTGCAGCTCTGGGGTATAATACAGGATGTAACTCAGGATCAGTAATGTAATGTATGTACACAGTGACTGCACCAGCAGAATAGTGAGTGCAGCTCTGGAGTATAATACAGCATGTAACTCAGGATCAGTAATGTAATTGATGCACACAGTGACTGCACCAGCAGAATAGTGAGTGCAGCTCTGGAGTATAATACAGCATGTAACTCAGGATCAGTAATGTAAGTGATGCACACAGTGACTGCACCAGCAGAATAGTGAGTGCAGCTCTGGGGTATAATACAGGATGTTACTCAGGATCAGTAATGTAATGTATGTACACAGTGACTGCACCAGCAGAATAGTGAGTGCAGCTCTGGGGTATAATACAGCATGTAACTCAGGATCAGTAATGTAATGTATGTACACAGTGACTGCACCAGAAGAATAGTGAGCGCAGCTCTGGGGTATAATACAGCATGTAACTCAGGATCAGTAATGTAATTGATGCACACAGTGACTGCACCAGCAGAATAGTGAGTGCAGCTCTGGGGTATAATACAGGATGCAACTCAGGATCAGTAATGTAATGTATGTACACAGTGACTGCACCAGCAGAATAGTGAGTGCAGCTCTGGAGTATAATACAGCATGTAACTCAGGATCAGTAATGTAATTGATGCACACAGTGACTGCACCAGCAGAATAGTGAGTGCAGCTCTGGGGTATAATACAGGATGCAACTCAGGATCAGTAATGTAATGTATGTACACAGTGACTGCACCAGCAGAATAGTGAGTGCAGCTCTGGGGTATAATACAGGATGCACAGGGGACCAATAACAAAAAATCTGGACACAGACTTTCCTTTCTGAGCAATATACATTAGGGCTTTGCGGATCCTCGACCTGACCGTGTTATTGGGGTCCTCCCTCCACATGCGGTGCCGTGTTATATCAGTACATGCTGGGCACTCACCTTTATCAGTGACATGCGGGATAATTAGTGTGGATGGAGGAGAGGGGCCTTTGCTGTTATAAGCAGTGAGGACGACCTCGTAGGAGTCTTTGGGGACAGTGATGTTGCACGCGGTCTCCTCCACCGTCAGTGACCTGACCACGTCTGCTCCCCTCTTCACAGTCACGTTGTAGCCCAGGATCAGCCCATTTGCTTGGGACTTTAAATCCTAATAACAGAGGAGGGATAATTACTCATTCGGTCAGATTATCACCCTTTATACTGCTCGCAGCCGTCACATCTGCCCTTGTACGGCCTTCAGAAGCCCTGAGTCACAAGCAAATTACACCCATGTAAAATCTGTATGATGGCGGCCATAAGTTTAATGTGCAGAGTGGGATAAGTCACAAGGCAAGTCGGCAACGTGTGATCTGCTGTGATCATTCACTGCCATCCCGGAAAACTGCAGGACGATCTACAGCAGCTCGTCATATAGAAAGAGCCCAGAAAACAAAGCCCGAAACTGCGACACCTACCTTCCACATCAGCCGGACGACCCGCTCACCAACATCAGACCGGGCATTGCTGATCTTCCTCCAAAATTCAGGACCTTGAGATGGAGCTGGAGAAGAGAAGGCAAAAAGGCTATAACCAAGCTACAAGAAGATGGAAATACAAAGCCAAGTCTGAGAGCTCCCCCTAGTGGTGGCCGGAGACAGGATCTTATCATGTATCTCTGTATACAGGGAGCTTCCCCTAGTGGTGACTGCAGACAGAATCTTATCATGTATCTCTGTATACAGGGAGCTCCCCCTAGTGGTGACTGGAGACAGGATCTTATCACGTATCTCTGTATACAAGGAGCTCCCCCTAGCGGTGGCTGCAGACAGGATCTTATCATGTATCTCTGTATACAGGGAGCTCTCCCTAGTGGTGGCTGCAGACAGGATCTTACCATGTATCTCTGTATACAGGGAGCTCCCCCTAGTGGTGACTGCAGACAGGATCTTATCATGTATCTCTGTATACAGGGAGCTCCCCCTAGTGGTGGCTGCAGACAGAATCTTATCATGTATCTCTGTATACAGGGAGCTCCCCCTAGTGGTGGCTGCAGACAGGATCTTATCATGTATCTCTGTATACAGGGAGCTCCCCCTAGTGGTGGCTGCAGACAGAATCTTATCATGTATCTCTGTATACAGGGAGCTCCCCCTAGTGGTGACTGCAGACAGGATCTTATCATGTATCTCTGTATACAGGGAGCTCCCCCTAGTGGTGGCTGCAGACAGGATCTTATCATGTATCTCTGTATACAGGGAGCTCCCCCTAGTGGTGGCTGCAGACAGGATCTTATCATGTATCTCTGTATACAGGGAGCTCCCTCTAGTGATGGCTGCAGACAGGATCTTATGTATGTCTGTATACAGGGAGCTCCCCCTAGTGGTGGCTGCAGACAGGATCTTATCATGTATCTCTGTATACAGGGAGCTCCCCCTAGTGGAGGCTGCAGACAGATTATAATGTATCTCTGTATACAGGGAGCTCCCCCTAGTGGTGACTGCAGACAGGATCTTATCATGTATCTCTGTATACAGGGAGCTCCCTCTAGTGATGGCTGCAGACAGGATCTTATCATGTATCTCTGTATACAGGGAGCTCCCCCTAGTGGTGGCTGCAGACAGGATCTTATCATGTATCTCTGTATACAGGGAGCTCCCCCTAGTGGTGACTGCAGACAGGATCTTATCATGTATCTCTGTATACAGGGAGCTCCCTCTAGTGATGGCTGCAGACAGGATCTTATCATGTATCTCTGTATACAGGGAGCTCCCCCTAGTGGTGACTGCAGACAGGATCTTATCATGTATCTCTGTATACAGGGAGCTCCCCCTAGTGGTGGCTGCAGACAGAATCTTATCATGTATCTCTGTATACAGGGAGCTCCCCCTAGTGGTGGCTGCAGACAGGATCTTATCATGTATCTCTGTATACAGGGAGCTCCCCCTAGTGGTGGCTGCAGACAGGATCTTATCATCTATCTCTGTATACAGGGAGCTCCCCCTAGTGGTGACTGCAGACAGGATCTTATGTATCTCTGTATACAGGGAGCGCTGTTATGATCTGGTGGCCTAGGAACGGCATGAGACGTACTCTGGAGAATGTGGTAACTGTACTGACCGCAGACCCTGGACTTAACACCGCAACTAGAAGTAGCCGTGGGCAGGGGCTGGCTGGCAAATTTTAGCCTGGGGGGCAAGCACACAGCAGTGGCCCATGAGTCGCGGCCCATCCTTAAAGGGGTTGTCGGATCTTACATGTCTACAGTCACTATGTGTGAATCCTCATATCGTGCGCACAGAGGATTCTCTGGTGCCGTCACCGGGAACAGGCGGTCTTGTTACTGCAAGCATGCGAATATATATATATTTATTGACACACACAGTCCTACTCTATAGTGACAGTCACACACACAACCCCACTGTATAATGACAGGCACAGCCCCACTGTATAATGACACACACGCACAACCCTACTGTATAATTAATGACACACACACTGCCCCACTGTATAATGACACGCACAGCCCCACTGTATAATGACACGCACAGCCCCACTGTATAATGACACGCACAGCCCCACTGTATAATGACACGCACAGCCCCACTGTATAATGACACGCACAGCCTCACTGTATAATGGCACACACAGCCCCACTGTATAATGACACGCACAGCCTCACTGTATAATGACACGCACAGCCCCACTGTATAATGACAGGCACAGCCTCACTGTATAATGACACACACGCACAACCCTACTGTATAATTAATGACACACACACTGCCCCACTGTATAATGGCACACACAGCCCCACTGTATAATGACACGCACAGCCCCACTGTATAATGACACGCACAGCCTCACTGTATAATGGCACACACAGCCCCACTGTATAATGACACGCACAGCCTCACTGTATAATGACACGCACAGCCCCACTGTATAATGACACACACGCACAACCCTACTGTATAATTAATGACACACACACACTGCCCCACTGTATAATGGCACACACAGCCCCACTGTATAATGACACGCACAGCCCCACTGTATAATGACACGCACAGCCCCACTGTATAATGGCACACACAGCCCCACTGTATAATGACACGCACAGCCCCACTGTATAATGGCACACACAGCCCCACTGTATAATGACACGCACAGCCTCACTGTATAATGACACGCACAGCCCCACTGTATAATGACAGGCACAGCCTCACTGTATAATGACACACACGCACAACCCTACTGTATAATTAATGACACACACACTGCCCCACTGTATAGTGACACGCACAGCCTCACTGTATAATGGCACACACAGCCCCACTGTATAATGACACGCACAGCCTCACTGTATAATGACACGCACAGCCCCACTGTATAATGACAGGCACAGCCTCACTGTATAATGACACACACGCACAACCCTACTGTATAATTAATGACACACACACTGCCCCACTGTATAATGGCACACACAGCCCCACTGTATAATGACACACACACACTGCCCCACTGTATAATGACACGCACAGCCTCACTGTATAATGGCACACACAGCCCCACTGTATAATGGCACACACAGCCCCACTGTATAATAACACGCACAGCCTCACTGTATAATGACACGCACAGCCCCACTGTATAATGACAGGCACAGCCTCACTGTATAATGACACACACGCACAACCCTACTGTATAATTAATGACACACACACACTGCCCCACTGTATAGTGACACGCACAGCCTCACTGTATAATGGCACGCACAGCCCCACTGTATAATGACACGCACAGCCTCACTGTATAATGACACGCACAGCCTCACTGTATAATGACACACACGCACAACCCTACTGTATAATTAATGACACACACACACACTGCCCCACTGTATAGTGACACGCACACACACTGTATAATGACACGCAGCCTCACTGTATAATGACACGCAGCCTCACTGTATAATGACACGCACACACACTGTATAATGACACGCAGCCTCACTGTATAATGACACGCAGCCTCACTGTATAATGACACGCACAGCCTCACTGTATAATGACACGCACAGCCTCACTGTATAATGACACGCACAGCCTCACTGTATAATGACACGCAGCCTCACTGTATAATGACACGCACAGCCCCACTGTATAATGACACACACAGCCTCACTGTATAATGACACACACGCACAACCCTACTGTATAATTAATGACACACACACTGCCCCACTGTATAATGACAGGCACAGCCCCACTGTATAATGACACACACACTGCCCCACTGTATAATGACACGCACAGCCTCACTGTATAATGACACGCACAGCCTCACTGTATAATGACACACACGCACAACCCTACTGTATAATTAATGACACACACACACTGCCCCACTGTATAGTGACACGCACAGCCTCACTGTATAATGACACGCACAGCCCCACTGTATAATGACACACACTGCCCCACTGTATAATGGCACACACAGCCCCACTGTATAATGACACGCACAGCCCCACTGTATAATGACACGCACAGCCCCACTGTATAATGACACGCACAGCCTCACTGTATAATGACACGCACAGCCCCACTGTATAATGACACGCACAGCCTCACTGTATAATGACACGCACAGCCCCACTGTATAATGACAGGCACAGCCTCACTGTATAATGACACACACGCACAACCCTACTGTATAATTAATGACACACACACTGCCCCACTGTATAGTGACACGCACAGCCTCACTGTATAATGGCACGCACAGCCCCACTGTATAATGACACGCACAGCCTCACTGTATAATGACACGCACAGCCTCACTGTATAATGACACGCACGCACAACCCTACTGTATAATTAATGACACACACACACACTGCCCCACTGTATAGTGACACGCACAGCCTCACTGTATAATGGCACGCACAGCCCCACTGTATAATGACACGCACAGCCTCACTGTATAATGACACGCACAGCCTCACTGTATAATGACACGCACAGCCCCACTGTATAATGACACGCACAGCCCCACTGTATAATGACACGCACAGCCTCACTGTATAATGACACACACGCACAACCCTACTGTATAATTAATGACACACACACACACACTGCCCCACTGTATAGTGACACGCACACACACTGTATAATGACACGCAGCCTCACTGTATAATGACACGCACACACACTGTATAATGACACGCAGCCTCACTGTATAATGACACGCAGCCTCACTGTATAATGACACGCACAGCCTCACTGTATAATGACACGCACAGCCTCACTGTATAATGACACGCACAGCCTCACTGTATAATGACACGCAGCCTCACTGTATAATGACACGCACAGCCCCACTGTATAATGACACACAGCCTCACTGTATAATGACACACACGCACAACCCTACTGTATAATTAATGACACACACACTGCCCCACTGTATAATGACAGGCACAGCCCCACTGTATAATGACACACACACTGCCCCACTGTATAATGACACGCACAGCCCCACTGTATAATTAATGACACGCACAGCCTCACTGTATAATTAGTGACACGCACAGCCTCACTGTATAATGACACGCACAGCCCCACTGTATAATGACACACACTGCCCCACTGTATAATGGCACACACAGCCCCACTGTATAATGACACGCACAGCCCCACTGTATAATGGCACACACAGCCCCACTGTATAATGACACGCACAGCCTCACTGTATAATGACACGCACAGCCCCACTGTATAATGACAGGCACAGCCTCACTGTATAATGACACACACGCACAACCCTACTGTATAATTAATGACACACACACTGCCCCACTGTATAGTGACACGCACAGCCTCACTGTATAATGGCACGCACAGCCCCACTGTATAATGACACGCACAGCCTCACTGTATAATGACACGCACAGCCTCACTGTATAATGACACGCACGCACAACCCTACTGTATAATTAATGACACACACACACACTGCCCCACTGTATAGTGACACGCACAGCCCCACTGTATAATAACACGCACAGCCTCACTGTATAATGACACACACGCACAACCCTACTGTATAATTAATGACACACACACACACTGCCCCACTGTATAGTGACACGCACAGCCCCACTGTATAATAACACGCACACACACTGTATAATGACACGCAGCCTCACTGTATAATGACACGCACAGCCTCACTGTATAATAACACGCACAGCCTCACTGTATAATGACACGCAGCCTCACTGTATAATGACACGCACAGCCTCACTGTATAATGACACGCAGCCTCACTGTATAATGACACGCACAGCCTCACTGTATAATAACACGCACAGCCTCACTGTATAATGACACACACGCACAACCCTACTGTATAATTAATGACACACACACTGCCCCACTGTATAATGACAGGCACAGCCCCACTGTATAATGACACACACACTGCCCCACTGTATAATGACACACACACTGCCCCACTGTATAATGACAGGCACAGCCCCACTGTATAATGACACACACACTGCCCCACTGTATAATGACACACACACTGCCCCACTGTATAATGACAGGCACACACACTGTATAATGACACACACGCACAACCCTACTGTATAATTAATGACACGCACAGCCTCACTGTATAATTAATGACACGCACAGCCTCACTGTATAATGACACGCACAGCCCCACTGTATAATGACACGCACACACACTGTATAATGACACACACGCACAACCCTACTGTATAATTAATGACACGCACACTGCCCCACTGTATAATGACAGGCACAGCCCCACTGTATAATGACACACACACTGCCCCACTGTATAATGACACACACACTGCCCCACTGTATAATGACAGGCACAGCCCCACTGTATAATGACACACACACTGCCCCACTGTATAATGACACACACACTGCCCCACTGTATAATGACAGGCACACACACTGTATAATGACACACACGCACAACCCTACTGTATAATTAATGACACGCACAGCCTCACTGTATAATTAATGACACGCACAGCCTCACTGTATAATGACACGCACAGCCCCACTGTATAATGACACGCACACACACTGTATAATGACACACACGCACAACCCTACTGTATAATTAATGACACGCACAGCCTCACTGTATAATTAATGACACGCACAGCCTCACTGTATAATGACACGCACAGCCTCACTGTATAATGACACGCACAGCCTCACTGTATAATGACACGCACAGCCTCACTGTATAATGACAGGCACAGCCCCACTGTATAATGACACGCACAGCCTCACTGTATAATAACACGCACAGCCTCACTGTATAATGACAGGCACAGCCCCACTGTATAATGACACACACACTGCCCCACTGTATAATGACACGCACAGCCCCACTGTATAATGACACACACGCACAACCCTACTGTATAATTAATGACACACACACTGCCCCACTGTATAGTGACACGCACAGCCTCACTGTATAATGACACGCACAGCCCCACTGTATAATGACACACACTGCCCCACTGTATAATGGCACACACAGCCCCACTGTATAATGACACGCACAGCCCCACTGTATAATGACACGCACAGCCCCACTGTATAATGACACGCACAGCCTCACTGTATAATGGCACACACAGCCCCACTGTATAATGACACGCACAGCCCCACTGTATAATGACAGGCACAGCCCCACTATATAATGACACGCACAGCCCCACTGTATAATGACACGCACAGCCCCACTGTATAATGACACGCACAGCCCCACTGTATAATGACAGGCACAGCCTCACTGTATAATGACACACACGCACAACCCTACTGTATAATTAATGACACACACACTGCCCCACTGTATAGTGACACGCACAGCCTCACTGTATAATGACACGCACAGCCTCACTGTATAATGACACGCACAGCCTCACTGTATAATGACACGCACAGCCCCACTGTATAATGACACGCACAGCCCCACTGTATAATGACACGCACAGCCTCACTGTATAATGACACACACGCACAACCCTACTGTATAATTAATGACACACACACACACTGCCCCACTGTATAGTGACACGCACAGCCCCACTGTATAATAACACGCACACACACTGTATAATGACACGCAGCCTCACTGTATAATGACACGCACAGCCTCACTGTATAATAACACGCACAGCCTCACTGTATAATGACACGCAGCCTCACTGTATAATGACACGCACAGCCTCACTGTATAATAACACGCACAGCCTCACTGTATAATGACACGCAGCCTCACTGTATAATGACACGCACAGCCTCACTGTATAATAACACGCACAGCCTCACTGTATAATGACACACACGCACAACCCTACTGTATAATTAATGACACACACACTGCCCCACTGTATAATGACAGGCACAGCCCCACTGTATAATGACACACACACTGCCCCACTGTATAATGACACACACACTGCCCCACTGTATAATGACAGGCACAGCCCCACTGTATAATGACACACACACTGCCCCACTGTATAATGACACACACACTGCCCCACTGTATAATGACAGGCACACACACTGTATAATGACACACACGCACAACCCTACTGTATAATTAATGACACGCACAGCCTCACTGTATAATTAATGACACGCACAGCCTCACTGTATAATGACACGCACAGCCCCACTGTATAATGACACGCACACACACTGTATAATGACACACACGCACAACCCTACTGTATAATTAATGACACGCACAGCCTCACTGTATAATTAATGACACGCACAGCCTCACTGTATAATGACACGCACAGCCTCACTGTATAATAACACGCACAGCCCCAATGTATAATGACACGCACAGCCTCACTGTATAATGACACACACGCACAACCCTACTGTATAATTAATGACACACACACTGCCCCACTGTATAGTGACACGCACAGCCTCACTGTATAATGGCACGCACAGCCCCACTGTATAATGACACGCACAGCCTCACTGTATAATGACACGCACAGCCTCACTGTATAATGACACGCACAGCCCCACTGTATAATGACACGCACAGCCTCACTGTATAATGACACACACGCACAACCCTACTGTATAATTAATGACACACACACTGCCCCACTGTATAATGACAGGCACAGCCCCACTGTATAATGACACACACACTGCCCCACTGTATAATGACACACACACTGCCCCACTGTATAATGACACACACGCACAACCCTACTGTATAATTAATGACACGCACAGCCTCACTGTATAATTAATGACACGCACAGCCTCACTGTATAATAACACGCACAGCCTCACTGTATAATAACACGCACAGCCCCACTGTATAATTAATGACACACACACTGCCCCACTGTATAGTGACACGCACAGCCTCACTGTATAATGACAGGCACAGCCCCACTGTATAATGACACACACACTGCCCCACTGTATAATGACAGGCACACACACTGTATAATGACACACATGCACAACCCTACTGTATAATTAATGACACGCACAGCCTCACTGTATAATGACACGCACACACACTGTATAATGACACACACGCACAACCCTACTGTATAATTAATGACACACACACTGCCCCACTGTATAATTAATGACACGCACAGCCTCACTGTATAATGACACGCACACACACTGTATAATGACACGCACACACACTGTATAATCACACACAGACAGGGCCGGACTGGGACAAAAAAAACAGCCCTGCCACACAAATCCCACCAGCCCACATACTATAACACTCCCCATCCCGATCAGTGAATTTTGCTATACTTTGTCCTGCCCCTCAACACTCCTCTTAAAGGCGTTATTTGAAGAGCCACATGTGAATGGCGCCGCAGTGCGCATGATCGACCACAGGTCCATGTACATGGTGCTCATTACACCGCAGGCAGGCGCCGGGGACACCCTGGGGACGAGGAGAGCCCAGAGGATGGTAGAGGACTGAGGAGGACAGCGCCCAGTGACCACTCTGCAGAGGAGTCACAGCAGAGGTGGCATCTCCCTCACAGGGGACCAGCGCTCCTCCTGCCGCCCAGCAGTCTCTGCTCCGGAGCCGGGCGCCACCTCCTCTTCCTTCATTAGCATCCCCGGCGCCTGCGCTGTATGTTTGAAGGGCAGCACAAACTGCACATGCCCGAAAAAAAACTTACAGCGCAGGCGCCAGGGACGCTAATGAAGGAAGAGGAGGTGGCGCCCGGCACGCAGAGTACTGAGTGATGGCTGGAAGGCATTTGTGTCAGGGGGGAAAGGACATGCCCCCCTGACAAACTACAGGTATGACAGGCAAATTCTAAAAACGATTACGGTATTTCAGCGTTGGAAGGGACCGAACTAAAAGAGCCACCTTCACGGAATGCAGCAGTAGTGCTGCACAAGTGGCTCTTAATTAAAAACACCTGGGGGGTTACAGGTTCCCTTTAATACAGGTGCTCATTAGGGTGGAATCACAGCAGCATATGGCATTGGATGTGATCTGCCAATGATACTTGGCTCTTGCTCTGCTGTGAGCATGATCCGAGTGTCCGTGCTCCAATGCTCTCGCAGCACAGGTGTGGAGGAGACGGAGAAATTAATTTCTCCATCTCCTCAATGGTCTGACTCGCCGTGTATCAGACTGCAACATCTGCTGAGAAAAAAAAAAAACTACTGCACACGGACAGCAAGTGAGAAGAGAATCAGACCACTTTTGTGGAAGAAAATGGAACAGTTTTTTTTTATACTCTTTATTAGTCCATGTGGCAACATTTCACTTCCATATCAGAGAAATGTTCAGTTATGGATCCGAAATGTTGCCACATGGGCCAATAAAGAGTACGCTACTTTTCTCACAATTAATTGGAGTGATAGATAGACAGATACACACATACATAATAAGAATAGATACTGAGAATTACACCATTTATGCAGGACAGTAGAAGCATACACAGCTCCACAATATACCGTATATACTTGAGTATAAGTCGACCCAAGTATATGCCGAGGCACCTAATTTTGCCTTAAAAAAACTGGGAAAGCTTATTGAGTCGAGTATAAGCCAGGTATGCATTGTCCCCACATCCCCGTCCTTGTATGCATGGCTCCTTATCCCCATCCTTGTATGCATGGCTCCCCCGTCCCTGTCCTTGTATGCATGGCTCCTTATCCCCGTCCTTGTATGCATAGCTCCTCATCCCCATCCTTGACTGCATGGCTTCCCCGTCCTTATATGTATGGCTCCTTATCCCCGTCCTTGTTATGCATGGCTCCCTCGCCTCTTATTCCCATTTTTGTATGCATGGCTCCTTATCCCCGTCCTTGTATGCATGGGCCTCTTATTCCCATTCTTGTATGCATGGCTCCTTATCCCCGTCCTTGTATGGCTCCTTATCCCCGTCCTTGTATGCATGGCTCCTTCATTGTTCATGTATGCATGGTTCCGATAAAAAAAAAAAAAAAACACATCCTACTTACCTTCTCTGCATGCCCTCGCGCAGCATCTCGTTCTGGTGCCAGCAGCTCCTGTAGCCGGGTGATCACGTGTCCCCCACTCATTAAGGTAATAAATATTTACCCACGCCTATGGGAATGGAGAGGGGTGAATACTCATTACCTTAATGAGCGGAAGACACGTGATCGCTCGGCCTGAAGAACTGCTGGCGCCGGAACGAGATGCAGCGAGGGTGTGCAGGGAAGGTAAGTGGGATGTGTGCTGGAAGGCTGTGGCTGTGAACGCTATAAGAGAAATGAATATTCACTGCCAGCACAGTGAATATTCATTTCTCCTTAGCAGCGGCCCAGGCTTTAGCCACAGCCCCCACCGTTTTTTTGGGACAACGACTCGTATATAAGCCGAGGGGGGTGTTTTCACACAAAAAAAATATGCTGAAAAACTCGGCTTATACACGAGTTTATACGGTATACTACAATCTATTAAATACACAGCGGCATATTATATACCGTGTTAAGGAATATAGAGCAGTGTATATATTATATAGTGTAGAGATGTGGCAGCAGTGTATATATAGTGTGAATTCCACACTATATACATAGCGCCATACTATATAAACATCTCTACACTATACAAACATCTCTACACTCTCTCTCTCTCTCTCTCTATATATATATATATATATATATATATATATATATATATACACACACACACACACACACACATCTCTACAATATACGGTAATTAGGACAGCATTATACTATACTAGATGGTGGCCCGATTCTAACGTATCTGGTATTCTAGAATATGTAGGTAGTATATAGCACAGCCCACGTACTATATTGCACAGTCACGTAGTATATAACACAACCGGCGAAGTATATAACATAGCTGCGTAGTATATAACAGAGCCAAGTAGAATATAACAGCACAGCGCACGCAGTATATAGCACAGCCACGTAGTATATTGCACAGCCACGTAGTATATTGCACAGCCACGTAGTATATTGCACAGCCACGTAGTATATTGCACAGAGCACGTAGTATATTGCACAGAGCACGTAGTATATTGCACAGCCATGTAGTATATTGCACAGTCACGTTGTATATTGCACAGTCACGTTGTATATTGCACAGCCACGTAGTATATTGCACAGCCACGTAGTATATTGCACAGCCACGTAGTATGTTGCACAGCCACGTAGTATGTTGCACAGCCACGTAGTATATTGCACAGAGCACGTAGTATATTGCACAGCCATGTAGTATATTGCACAGTCACGTTGTATATTGCACAGTCACGTTGTATATTGCACAGCCACGTAGTATATTGCACAGCCACGTAGTATATTGCACAGCCACGTAGTATATTGCACAGCCACGTAGTATATTGCACAGCCACGTAGTATGTTGCACAGCCACGTAGTATGTTGCACAGCCACGTAGTATATTGCACAGCCACGTAGTATATTGCACAGCCACGTAGTATATTGCACAGAGCACGTAGTATATTGCACAGTCACGTTGTATATTGCACAGTCACGTTGTATATTGCACAGTCACGTTGTATATTGCACAGCCACGTAGTATATAACACATAGAAGTAGTATATAACACTTCGCATAGAGTATATAACACAGGTTACGTAGTATAAAGCATAGCGATTTAGTGTATTGCCCGGCTACATAGTGTATAGCACAGAGATGTAGTATATAACAGAGCCCACGCAGTATGTAATGTGGGCACTATATGCGTGGTAAAAAAAAAGAATTAAAATAAAAAATAAACATATACTCATGTTCCGAAGGCCCCTTTAAGTCCTGGCGCCTCTGCGGTGCACGCGGCGGCTTCCGGTCCCAGGGTTGCTATGCCCTTAGGACCTGGGATGACGTCACGGTCACATGACGTCATTCCAGGTCCTGCGTGCATAGCATCCTTGGCATCCGCTTGCACTGCCATGGACAGCGGGCGACGTCGGAAGGTGAGAATAACCATTTTTTTTTAATATTATTATTATTATTATTTTTAACATTAGATCTTTTTACTATTGATGCTGCATGGGCAGCATCAATAGTAAAAAGTTGTTCAGACATGGTTAATAGCTGCGTTAACGGAGTGCGTTACACCGTGGCATAAGGCGGTCCGTAAACGCTGCCATTAACCCTGTGTGAGGGCTGACTGGAGGGGAGTATGGACGGGACACTGAGTGCAGGGCAGTAAGCAGCGGCCATTTCGCTGCTGGACTGTGCCCGTCGCTGATTGATCGTGGGCGTTTTGCCAGGACCAATCAGCGACTTGGATTTCCGTGACAGACAGAGGCCGCGACCAATGAATATCCATGACAGACAGACAGACAGAAAGACGGAAGTAACCCTTAGACAATTATATATATAAAGATTATGATGCACACATCACATAGGAGACACCACGACTGCTGAATATATATTACATTGAAACTACTGTATATACAATATATAGCTGATACTGCGACCGATGTGTATAGTTGTAGTATCACCTATATATTGTATGTGATACTGTGACTGGTGTACACACATTATATAGATGAAACTGAAAAAAAAATAAAATATTATATATATATACATATATATATATATATATATATATATATATATATATATATATATATATATATATTAGACACAGATAGATAGTGCGACTATACACAGCAGTATCACCTATACAAAGTATATGCAGTAGTCTATACATTATACAGGTGATACTGCAAATGTTGGATACACATTATATAGGCGATACTGCTACTGCTGTATAATGATAGTATCACCTATATATCATGTATACAGCAGTCTATACTGTATATATATATATATATATATATATATATATATATATATATATATATTATATACATTATATAGGCAATACTGCTACCAATGTGTATATACGTTATATATAGGTGATACTGTTGTGTATATATGTACGTGTTTGTGTGTGTGTATACACACCAGTATCGCCTATATAACGACATATATACACAGCAGTATCACCTATATACACACATCAGTGTACACATCAGTAGCGGTATTGCCTATATCATGTGTATAGACTGCTATATATACATTATATAGGTGATACTGATGTATATAATCACTATACCACCTATGTAATGTATGTATAGCAGTCTACATCTTATATAGGTGACACTGCTACTGATGTGTACATACGTTATATAGGTGATACTGCTGTGCATACATGTACATATATGTGTATACATACGTGTGTGTGTGTGTATATACACACACACTGCAGTATCACCTATATAACGTATATACGCATCAGTAGCAGTGTCATCTATATAAGATATAGACTGCTATACATACATAATATAGGTGGTATAGTGATTATATACAGCAGCATCACCTATATAATGTATATATAGCAGTCTATACACATTATATAAGTGCAACTGCTGTACATACATTAAAAAAATCATCTTGGGACTCACCCAGGTCCCCGAGATGGGGGGGGAGGTCGGGAGGATGAAGAGCTGAGGTGGGTCGGGTCCTGTCCAGCATCGGCGGTGAAGACGAACCTAGGCATTGGTGAGCAGCAGTCTTCTCTGACGCTGGTGCAGGCGGGCCAGCGTCAGACAGTCAGGTGGAGGCGCCCTATGCGCGCCGGACTTTTCAAATATCTCCATGTGCGCGCGTGGTCTCCTGCTTGCCCGCGCTGACACTGGCAGCAGACGAGCACGCGCAGGACTCAGGACCGCGGCCGTGCTCGCGCACTAGCGTGGGCCGCCGCGGCACTTATCAGCTCGGGCAATGCGCGCACACAGGACCTGGCTGAGTTTTAAAGGGCCGGCTGGAGGGATTCGGAGCGCTATGTATTAAAATCGCTGCCGGTCCTCCAGCGGCCCTGTGCACCTGCTCAGGCACCGGCCCGGGGGGCATATGCATTCCTGCAACCCGGGCCAGTCCGCCCCTGGCCGTGGGATGTACCTACTGATTCTAGACACCTCGACACAGCCGGAAGACTAATTAACCCTATAGATAGAAAAGGGAAGGCTATCTTGCCTCAGAGAAAATTCCCAAAGGATAGGCAGCCCCCCACAAATATTGACTGTGAGAGGAGAGGAAAAAACATACACAGACTGAAATCAGAATTTAGCAAAGGAGGCCAATCTAGCTGGATAGGAAAGATAGGACAGAGTACTATGCGGTCAGTATTAAAATACTATGAAATATCCACCACAGAAAATACAAAAACTTCACATCTAACTAAAGACATGAAGGGTATATCTGCATCTCCAGAGATACCAGCTTGACTGCATAAATCCTTACACAGATTAAGCTGGACAAGAAAAAACATGAAATGCACTAAACAATAAGGCCCACAAAATGTGGGCTGCAAAACGAGCAGGACTTATCTTGGTGAAAAGACCAGGAAGCAAGAGAGACCATGAAGAGATGTGAATCCTCCAGATACAATTGACAACTGGCACTCACTGAAGGGTGAAGCCAGACTAAATAGCCTAGTCCAGAGTGAACACACCTGATAACTGCTGTGAAGGACAGACAGCAGCGCTACCACTGATAACCACCGGAGGGAGCCCAAGAACAGAATTCACAACAGAGCTCCCCCTAGTGGTGGCCGGAGACAGGATCTTATCATGTATCTGTGTATTCAGGGAGCTCCCCCTAGTGGTGGCTGCAGACAGGATTTTATGTATCTCTGTATACAGGGAGCTCCCCCTAGTGGTGACTGCAGACAATCTTATTCTGCATCTCTGTATATAGGGAGATTCCCCATTACAGGTGGGCACACACGCACACATAATACTTACCAGATTCGGAGGTGATAGCCATATATTCTTTGCTCCATTCACTCCAGAATCGAGCTGCGATCAGCTTGCAGCGTATACTTATGGCGTAGGTTGTATACGGCTGCAGTTCCTGTAGACTGAACGATTCTCTTGTTTTCGTTAGGTCATCAGAAGGGACCTGATAGGAGTAAAAACTGACATTACACCATTGTGGGATCACCTATGGCATCTTATGCCTCCATAAAAGGGGTCCTCAGTTTAGGTTAACCATCTGCTAGAGCGAGAACTTCTATAAAGAGTGTATTTTGCTCTGTGGGAAATCTTTATGTTGCCAGAAATCCCCCTGTGGATTCAGGTCATGTGACCTCGATGACATTACAGGTCTTTGTGCACTTCTATGTTGCTGCCTACGTATGATTGGTCAGCATCATACAGGGAGAAAAAGTCCACGCCCCCAGTGAAAAGTATCTGAAAACACCCACATGCACACAAGTTAACTCTCAATGTGCCAAATACTTTGGTTAGCAATATCTCGGCAACAGAGAATTAAAATAAAAGAAAATAAAACAACTTTTTATTTAGCTCTGAAGGTGCTATAACATTGTGTGTCCTGTTCAGTTGGTAAAAAAGTGTCTTTTTTTAACCCCTTTATCCCGCCAAGGCTGTTTGCACCCGCATGATGAGGCCAATTTTTACAATTCTGTCAGCTGTCCCTTTATGAGGTTTTAACTGGAACGCTTCAGCGGATCCTGATGATTCTGAGATTGTTTTCTTGTGAAATATTGTACTTCATGGTAGTGGTAACATTTCTTTGATATGACTTGCATTTATTTGTGAAAATATCAGAAATTTGTAAAATGTCTTCATTCTTATGCTCTTAAATCAGAGTCGCGTCACACAAAATAGTTAAACATTTCCCACATGTCTACTTTACATCAGCACAAATGTGGGGGAAAACTACTGTATGAGCACATGGCAGGGCTCAGAAGAGAAGGGGCGCCGTTTGACTTTTTGATTGCAAAATTAGCTGAAACAATTAGCGAATGCCATGTCGCCTAAACGGTGGAACCCCCCCAAAAAATAACAATTTTAAAAACTCGACCCTTCAAGGATCGTCTCTAGATGTGTGGTGAGCACCTTCAACCCCCAGGTACACATGTACTAAAATTGGGGCGATTAGAGACACCCCACTCGAAATCCAAAGAATTTGTGGGACGCCTCATTCCAGGGCCATATTTCTGGGGGGGCATTTTATTGCACGTAGAGTTTATGGCATACTTCACTCAAACTGTGGAGTTGTCGGACATATTTCAAAGCCATAGATTCAGTGGGACGTCTCATTCCAAAAAAATGAGACATCCTTTACCAAAACCATATTTATGGGTCAGATTTATGGGTCTACTCATTCTGGAAAAAACAAGCCATCATACAGCGATGAGGATGGAAATGAAAACAAAATTAAAAAAATATTGGCCCAGCCACCCAGAATGGTGGTCTATGAAGCTCAGCCTGTGGATGGGCTTCACAGGAGACACATTTGGTCTGGTGTACGGACCCCTCACCTTGCTCCATGAGGCGCCGCCCTTCGGTCTGTATCGGATGTTGTATCTCAGCTCTCCCAGTTTCAGAGGATTCTTCCACTCGATTCGCAGCACTCTCTCCAGCACGGCGGACAGGTTCACGTTGTCCGGAGGATCGGGCTTCACTTCATTTATAAGAAAAAAAAAAAGGAACAGAACAAAGGAAGGAGCGTTCGTTACTTATTCTGCTTTGACTCATTTACGGGGTTGTCAAAGTTAGGATAACATGGCGGCATCTTTCTAGACACAGCGCCTCTCCTGTCTGCAGGCTGTGTGCGGTATCGCAGCTCTGCTCTATTCACATCAAACGGAGCCGAGCTGCAATAAAATCCAAGGACGGGCGCGGTGTCGTCCTGGACAACCCCTTTAATAAACTGTACAAATGATTAAAAAAAGGGACATACGCCTGCAATGCCTTTCCATCAGCGGGGAGTGTGGCAGTAACGCAGCGGCACGTCGGGATCGGCAAGCATTTGATTTTTTTTTTTTCTAGACCACCATGGCCCTGATTTTGATACAATCTCTTTAAATAAACAATAATGAGCATACTGGGCATTGTAGTGCTGCTGCTGGTCTGACTGCATAAGCGCGGTCCCCCCCCCCTACTGTCACATCAGAAGTCGCGCCCCTCACTGGATAATTACCGATTTCAATAATGTCGAACTGTACGGGATCTGATTCGAATCGGCCCAGCGGATTTGCGGCTACCACCAGGAAGGTGGTGTCAATGTACAGGGAAAAGTCCGGGAACAACAGGGTACAGGATCGCTTCTCCGCCTCGGCCACACAGTCCTTCCTCTGGGCCGAGTTCCTGGAAAAGACAAAAATGCCATTAAAAGTGTGTCTCTCCACAGGGCCGTATTTGCCACTAGGCACTCGAGGGCACGTGCCTAGGGCGGGGACGACGCGGGGGGCGGCACCTGAGCAGGTTTTTTCTTTTCTTGTTTTTTTTTTTTTTTTTATGAAGTCCGGGCCGGGCTCACCTTAATCCCGCCCGCCCGCTTGCCTGCCTGCCTCCGAGTCCTTGCCCCCCTTGACATCATATAGATAAAGTATGAGTCATACATACTCACCTAGCTGCTCCAGCGATGCCTGGTCTGGTCTCAGCAACGGCAGCTTGTCCTGTGTGAGCGGTCAGGTGGTACCGCTCATTAAGGTCATGAATATGCCGCATATTCATGACCTTAATGAGCAGTACCACCTGACCGCTCACACAGGACAAGGGAGCTGCGCCGGGACAGAGGTGGACGTTCTGCACGGTGTCGCCGGTGTGGAAAAGCCAAAAGGTGAGTATGATGACATCCAGGCCAGGGAGGACGGGGGGGGGAGGATGAAGGAGGACCGTGGACGGGGAGCCGCTCAGCCGAGCCATGCAAGATAGGAGCGTTGGGGTCCGGGGAGCCGATGGCGATGACCGATGAGCCATGCATGGAGGGGGCCGCTGGCCAGGGGGGATAGATGACGACGAGCCATGCAAGATGGGAGGCGGCGATGAGCCATGCATAGGGGGGAGGGATGGGAGACGAGCCAGAGCTACCCATGCATACAGGAAGGGAGGGGGACATGAGCCACGCATACAGGGGGGGGGGGGGGGGAGGGGGGATGGGAGATGAGCCAGAGCCACCCATGCATACAGGGAGGGGGAGCCACGCATACAGGAGGGGGGGGGGGGGGGAAGAGATGAGCCATGCATGATGGGAGCCGATGAGCCATGCATACAGGGAGGAGGGAGAGATGAGCCATGCATACAGGATGGGAGGGGGGGGGGGGGGGGGGGGGGAGATGAGCCATGCATACAGGGAGGGGGGGGGGGGGAGATGAGCCATGCATACAGGGAGGGGGGGGGTGAGAGATGAGCCATGCATGATGGGAGCGGGGAGCCGATGAGCCATGCATACAGGATGGGAGGGGGGGGTGGGCCACTATACAGTATGCGTGGAGCATCATATGTGGCCATTATACAGTATTGAGCATCATGTGCGGTCATTATACAGTATGGAGCACTGTGTGGCCATTATACAGTATGGAACATCATGTGTGGCCATTATACAGTATGGAGCATCATGTGTGGCCATTATACAGTATGGAACATCATGTGTGGCCATTATACAGTATGGAGCATCATGTGCGGCCATTATACAGTATGGAACATCATGTGTGGCCATTATACAGTATGGAACATCATGTGTGGCCATTATACAGTATGGAGCATCATGTGCGGCCATTATACAGTATGGAGCATCATGTGCGGCCATTATACAGTATGGAGCATCATGTGTGGCCAATATACAGTATGGAGCATCATGTGTGGCCATTATACAGTATGGAGCATCATGTGTGGCCATTATACAGTATGGAGCATCATGTGTGGCCATTATACAGTATGGAGCACTGTGTGGCCATATTTTTTTGTTTAGAATTATTCTTTATGAAACAGTGTGATCAGCAGTGCTAAATGGCTGTGGTTGGGACGTGGATATGGGTGTGACTAGTTGTGAAACGGGTGTGGTCAGTCACTGGCTTGGCCTAAAATTTGCCGCGGCGCACATGCGCCGCAAACTTTACACCTCTTTCCCTTCTTCAAAAGTTAGGGGGTATGGTACCGCATTTGCCAGATCACAGCAAGTGCCGCAAATCCCATAGGGAATGAATGAAGGGATCCGTTACACGGCAGATGCAGAAAAACTGCTGGATCTGCTGCAAAAGGCGACTTTCACATCAGCGATTCTTGCCAAAGTCACTGCCGATAGTGTCATACTCACCAAAGGGGGAGGCAGCACTAAAAGTGCCTAGGGCAGGAGAAACTCTAAATACGGCCCTGTCTCTCCAATAAGCCTGCACGGTGCCGAACTCTGGGAGCAGGAGCTTGTGCTCCAGAGCTGCTCTTCCTGCTGTGGATGGGTGGGTATATATAATCTCAGTACAGACCAAAAGTTTGGACACACCATCTCATTTAAAGATTTTTCTGTATTTTCATGACTATGAAAATTGTAAATTCACGCTGAAGGCATCAAAACTATGAGTTAACACATGAGGAATTATATACTTAACAAAAAGTGTGAAACAACTGAAAATATGTCTTATATTCTAGGTTCTTCAAAGTAGCCACCTTTTGCTTTGATGACTGCTTTGCACACTCTTGGCATTCTCTTGATGAGCTTCAAGAGGTAGTCACCGGGAATGGTTTTCACTTCACAGGTGTGCCCTGTCAGGTTTAATAAGTGGGATTTCTTGCCTTATAAATGGGGTTGGGACCATCAGTTGTGTTGAGCAGAAGTCTGGTGGATACACAGCTGATAGTCCTACTGAATAGACTGTTAGAATTTGTATTATGGCAAGAAAAAAGCAGCTAAGAAAAACGAGTGGCCATCATTACTTTAAGAAATGAAGGTCAGTCAGTCCGAAAAATTGGAAAAACTTTGAAAGTGTCCAGTGGCAAAAACCATCAAGCGCTACAAAAAAACTGGCTCACATGAGGACTGCCCCAGGAAAGGAAGACCAAGAGTCACCTCTGCTTCTGAGGATAAGTTTATCCGAGTCACGAGCCTCAGAAATCGCAGGTTAACAGCAGCTCAGATTAGAGACCAGGTCAATGTCGCACAGAGGTCTAGCAGCAGACACATCTCTACAACAACTGTTAAGAGGAGACTTTGTGCAGCAGGCCTTCATGGCAAAATAGCGGCTAGTAATAATACTCAAAAAACAATATGCATAGGAATCAAACTATATTGTGCGTACATATAATCCCTTAAAACTTCATTTTTATTTCTATTCAATATAAAACCCAGACCCAATATACAACTAGATATGGATACCACAATTATGGACAAAAGGTCACCAATATATAAACCTATTATGGTCCTAAATAAACCTACTACTAACGCCTGCCTTACTGTGGGGGTTGGCACCCTAAGAAACGATTTTTTGGCGCCCCCACTCAACGTCGGCTAGCCCTTTGTCCCCTGCAGTATCCCTCACACTACAGGTGGGAAAACAATATAGTAAAGAGCAGTGGTGAAAAAAACAATCAAATAACTACATATATATACAATTGGACCTATATAGGTACCTCCACAAAATGTAGCAACGTTCCAAACACACCGCATAAAATGTACTTGTAATGCCCTATAGTATATCAACAAGGTATCAGATGATAGCCGTCATGGTCCCAAAATATCAGCGATACATAATCAATTAGATCAAAACAATGACCAGACAGCAAACAAAGGCCTAATACATGCCAGAAAAAGATTTTCTCAATAGATAATTAGGGTCACTTAGTGTGTGTAGGTATCTCCCGACGCGTTTCCCTGCTCTCACGGTTCATCAGGAGGAAGTGATATTCATGATGCCGAATGCTCCATAGATGTAAGGCAGTTATTTGATTGTTTTTTTCACCACTGCTCTTTACTATATTGTTTTATATTGAATAGAAATAAAAATGAAGTTTTAAGGGATTATATGTACGCACAAAATAGTTTGATTCCTATACATATTGTTTTTTGAGTATTATTACTAGCAGCTATTTTACCATGAAGGTCTGCTGCACAAAGTCTCCTCTTAACAGTTGTTGTAGAGATGTGTCTGCTGCTAGAACTCTGTGTGGCATTGACCTGGACTCTAATCTGAGCTGCTGTTAACCTGCGATTTCTGAGGCTCGTGACTCGGATAAACTTATCCTCAGAAGCAGAGGTGACTCTTGGTCTTCCTTTCCTGGGGCGGTCCTCATGTGAGCCAGTTTTTTTGTAGCGCTTGATGGTTTTTGCCACTGGACACTTTCAAAGTTTTCCCAATTTTTCGGACTGACTGACCTTCATTTCTTAAAGTAATGATGGCCATTCGTTTTTATTTACTTAGCTGCTTTTTTCTTGCCATAATACAAATTCTAACAGTCTATTCAGTAGGACTATCAGCTGTGTATCCACCAGACTTCTGCTCAACACAACTGATGGTCCCAACCCCATTCATAAGGAAAGAAATCCCACTTATTAAACCTGACAGGTCACACCTGTGAAGTGAAAACCATTTCCAGTGACTACCTCTTGAAGCTCATCAAGAGAATGCCAAGAGTGTGCAAAGCAGTCATCAAAGCAAAAGGTGGCTACTTTGAAGAACCTAGAATATAACACATATTTTCAGGTGTTTCACATTTTTGTTAAGTATATAATTCCACATGTGTTAATTCATAGTTTTGATGCCTTCAGTGTGAATGAAAATTGTACATAGTCATGAAAATACAGTAAAATCTTTATATGAGAAGGTGTGTCCAAACTTTTGGTCTGTACTGTATATATTACAGGGCCACCCTGGTACAATCCTGCAGCCTACCTTTTTTTTTTTTTTTTTTTTTAACCCCATCACAACCATATAAGATAAAACTACATCATTCGCCCTGGTGTTGGAGAGGGCAGAGGAGCCTGTGCTGACTGCCGCCGTTTAACCAACTAAATGCCGCTGTCCATAACAGCATCTAAATGGCTGGGCTGCCAGTTGCACAAGCAAATAGTTCAGGTCGGTGGCTGCCGACACCGATAACAACTGATCGTGGGGCTGTCGAGTGTCGGACCCCAGCCGATCAGCAGGGTGGATAAAAATCAATGTTTTTTTAAAAAAATCAAAAAAAATCGGATTTTTTTGATTTAAATCGGATTTTTTTGATTTAAATCGGATTTTTTTCAATAAACTGCTTTTTGAGGAAAATATTTTACCATCCAAAGGTTCTTCCATCATGAGATAAAGCTGAGTTGTTTAACTCAGTAGAATAAAGGCTGTATATGTGTAACATTCACAATGCCATGCTCTTCCAGAGGTTTCTGTAGGATGCTGACTATCCAACAAGTTTGGGCATGTCAACTGAATGGAAAAAGAAACTAAACCAAAAGAAAGTGAAACCAAGCTAGAAGTGTGGAATTAAAGGGGCAGTATGAACAAAATGTGGAGGCTATTAATAGTTTATACAATTAAGACATGCTGCTTTTAAACACCTACCTATTGCCATATAGTAAAACAAAAAAGATTTTTACTTACTTTGGGGTCCCCCCCTCACCCTGGCGTTAGATCGTTGCCCCTAGTTTCGTCCGTGTAACTATGGGCGCACATGCGCACTGCTCTCACTTCTCATTTTAATCGTGATTTATATTAAAAAAAATCTTTTGATTTAAATCGTGATTTAAATCATGATTTAAATCGGCGTGATTTAAATCAATCCACCCTGCCGATCAGACACTGATGACCTAACCTAAAGATGTGACATCAATGTAAAAGTAGGGGACAACCTCCGTAATGACCCTGCAGAGAAAACATGGCGGGTTACGATGGGAGGGTTTCGGGCTGGGAGACCACCTTACCTGGACACAGATGGTCTCCGTATTTTGGGATAGTCAGAGGTTAGGTTTTGCACTATTTCGGTGTTATTGAGCAGGTCCAGTTCTACCCTACAGATCAGCGGGAAAGAAAAAGGAGACAGGAGAGGGAGAGAGCGGAGGAGGTTAGAAGAGCTAAAGGGGGGGTGGAGGGGACAAAAAAAAAAAATCATCATGAGGAAAACAAAGGGTTAAAAGTAAAATAAATCTAGAAATGAGTGAGGATGGAACAAAAATAATGAAGAGTCTGCAAAACAGTCTGTATAGGGAAAGCCAGACCACCGCCTCGTAATCCCCCCCCCAGACAGGAGAAGTGTAAGAATCATGCACACCGCCGTGCGCCCAATTACCAGTATTGCTTCAGGGTGTAATTGGTGGGCATCATGGTGGGCCATCCGGGCTCCCATGTACAGGTAAGGGTCTTCCCGTTATAACAGACGCAGCTCAGGTTCTCCGGCTTCGCTGGAGGATCTGTAGAAGGATCACAAGATAAAGGGGCTTCAATGATATATATACCTGGCGGAGGGGTCCACCCGTGACACATTACACCCAGAGGGGCTGTGACGTTACTGTGAAGTGATCTCGCCCGTCTGCAGAAGGTTAATCCTGTGCCATTTTCATCATGGAGAACTGCTCAAGGGGTGGAGCTCAGTGGGGGGAGGCTCCTGCTTCAGTTCTGCTGGCAATGCTGCAGAGGCAAATGACTGGTGCCTACAGCAAAGGACGCAGAATATACCTCTGCATCTACATTTCTATGACCGGCCCCTAACCCTGACTATTATAACCCCGGGAATCACACCTTTACTATACACAGAAGAAACAGGAAGACTACTTACAGCCCAGAGTGAAGTAAATGCCGTGGAGGGTGACGTCAGTCTGCCCGTAGGCCTTAAAGGCGCAGGTGAGGCTGTTGTGCATGTCCAGGGTGGGCTGGAAGGTGACGCTGGAGACGCTCTCATTGACCAGTGTGTACTGGCTCTCGGGGATCACCGTGTTCCCCACTTTCCAGAATAACTCCCTGGAGGTGATGGGGTGGTTCAGCTCTCGCAGGCAGGTCTGGTTCAGGATGCAGAATGCCGTCAGGTTGGTGTTCAGCTCCACGGTGGGAGACTGTGGCTCATTATAAGCGCAGGAATTGATTGTAAGCCCCTCTGAAAGTAAGAGGCGCTCGTTACTAACATGGCGAGCTACACATCACCAGGTCAGGGGTGCACACACTGCTACATAGGCGCCCCAGGGGTACAAGGGGCCCGCTCTCACCACAGGGGGCTTAGGATAACTATACTTTTCTCCCCCCTCCTCCTTGCTGACGCTCTCCAGAGATCAATCAGACTCTGCAACATCTAAGTCACACAATTATATTAACCCAATGCCTCCCTAGACCACCAGGGATATTCTCCCCACAATAGGACTCCCATACCACTTACGACACATCCTGTTTATTTATTGTAAATGTCTAATGTGAAATATAAAAGTCACCTCCCCCGACCACCAGGGACGCCCTCCCACTCACCAAGTCACATCCCCCGACCGCCAGGGAAAACCTCCCACTCACCAAGTCACATCCCTCGACCACTAGGGATGCCCTACATTCACCCAGTCACCTACCCCGACCGCCAGGGACGCCCTCCCACTCACCAACGTCAAAAAACTGACCGGCACATCCAAACATAGACTAAGTGTGAACAGGTGCTGAACCTAGAGTCACAAACTCATATACAGTCAAATAAATAAGGCAGCACACTGCAGCGCTAAAACATGCAAACATGAAAATTGAATTGCATTACTGCACTAGAAATATGAAAAATTGAGAAAGTTTAGCGCATAAATTAGCCAATTTATGTGTACCTGATAGCCACGTTAAGGCATTTCTCGTATACAAGGTCCTAGCAATGCCTTTCCTCTCTGAGAATAAAGTCTTCATCTGAATGGGAACCTAAAAGAGCGTCCTCTCTTTGACTACAGTGTGCTGCCTTATTTATTTGACTGTATAAGAGTTGGTGACTAGCTTCAGCACCTGTTCACACTTAGTCTATGTTTGGATGTGACGGTCAGCTTTTTGATGTTTGTATTCCTTAGTCTTCTGACTGAGCACTCCGCCTTCTAGCCACAGGTGTTTTTTAATCACAGTAGGTCCATTACCCCTCCACAGAGAGAGAGATTTTTAGTCAAAGAGAGGATTCCCTTTTAGGTTCCCATTCAGATGAAGACGTTTATTCTCAGAGAGGAAAGGCATTGCTAGGACCTTGTATACGAGAAATGCCTTAACGTGGCTACAATGTACACAAATTGGCCAATTTATGCGCTGAACTTTCTCAATTTTTCATATTTCTAGTAATGCAATTCAATTCAATTTTCATGTCTCAGGTTTGCAGGTTTTGGCGCCACAGTGTGCTGCCTTATTTATTTGACTCCCACTCACCAAGTCACATCCATTGACTGCCAGGGACGCTCTCCCACTCACCAAAGTCACATCCCTCGACCGCCAGGGACGCCCTCCCACTCACCAAAGTCACATCCCTCAACTGCCAGGGATGCCCTACATTCACCCAGTCATCTACCCCGACTGCGAGGGACGCCCTCCCGCCCACCAAGTCACAACCCCTGTCCGCCAGGGACACCCTCCACTCACCAAGTCATCTCCCCCATTCACCCAGTCACCTCTCCAGACCACCAGGGATGTCACCATTCACCCAGTCACCTCCCCTGACCACAAGGGACGCTCTCCATTCACCTCCCCTGACCGCCAGGGACATCACCAGTCACGTCACCTGACCTCAACCCTTCAACTCCCCTAGGCTACCAGGGATTACGGAGACAAGTTAGTAGATTTTGTGGATTTTACCCTTTGAGTGAAACACACTGCGCCATTTACAGATTGTTAACCAATGGCAATGTTCTCAGTGAGTGCTGGAAACCACGTGAAGGGGTTAATGGCAGAAGATAGCACGCACATGGCCCGACCATACTGATCCTGAACCCTGTGTAAACGTGTACCGCCACAGCCACGGGGAATGCGTCACTTACCCGCAGCAACGACGACGATGGCCCAGAGGACGGCGAGGAGAGAGAGTCGCCTCATGATGGAGGAATCTGAAAAAAGTAGTAAGAACCTCATAAAAAGAAGGCAGTAACTAAGTGTTTTTTATTATTCTGAACTGTGCGCTGCCTGGCGTCAAGAGCATCTACAGTGGTTATAGAAAGTCTACACGCCCCTGATCAGGATGATGGCGGCCGAGCACTGACTACTATGTAACAGGAGGGGAAATGTGAATTGGCCGATTCTGAACACAACCACATCCCCAATCACAAACAGGGTGTTCACACTTACGCAACCACAGTACCGCAGTTCATTATTTTTCTTTTCTCCTTAAAATGATTTCAGTTTGTGTCTCGATAGATGACGTTAAAGGTGAAAAAAAAAAAAAAAAAAAGTTCTGAAGCAATTCTTCTTATTACATCAGAAAAACTCAAAATTTTACCAGGGGTGTGTAGACTTTTTATAACCACACACACAGGGGACATGAGACCTTTCGTACCACAGGGACACCGGTGTAACCATTGTGATTTCAGAGCACTATTCTGCACCAGAAAATTTAAAGCGAAAAGCGGAGCCATCGGGGGACAGGAAAACACAGGAGGGTCCTCAGCTACAGAAAGTGAAGTGGCAACGTGGAGCCGAGAGAGAGAAGGTCTAGGGCGGATTGGTTGCGTTTCCGCAGCGTTTTTTTTACACATGGAAACTCTCCAAAAACACAATGGATAACTTAAGCAATGATAATCAATGACAATCCTGAATTGTTGTGCACATGATCCGGAGACTTCCATCTTTATTCGCAGCGTTTTATTTTCTGCAGCATGTCAATTCTTTTTGCGGATCTCCAGCATTTCTGTGCCCATTGAGTCAGTCAAACCTTTTTACACCTGCGGTTTTCCTGCCAAAAACGCTGCAGAATTGTCAAAGGGAAATGTCAGAAGGAGAAAGAGTGTGGACGGAGAGCCTGCGGGTGTCTGCCTGCCCAGGCGTCGTCTGATGGGACTACTACTCCCATCTGGCTATGTCTGCTGTCACATATAACAGTGAAAGAATGAGCCAATGATGGGAGAGTAGTCTCATCATCCGGCGCCTGTGGTCACTTGTAAAAAAATAAACACATTTACATAATTACATACACAATCCATACTCACCGAACACCTTATCCCCGACGCCCGCGTCTCCTGCAAACAATCAAGAACAATAACGTAATAGATTTACCTTTCCGCCGTAGTCCATTTAATACTGAGTGTCCCACGTCGATCTCACCGGGTGATACACTGACAGGAGGTGATCGCTATCACAGTGCATCACTGAGCCGCAGTGAGTTCACCAAAGTTCATCAGCTGATCATCTCCGGTGCTCTCACTTATGGCACTGCTGCGTGGGAAAGATCATACGCAGCAGTGCCGTTACAGCATCGGAGATGAACTCCGGTGAACTCTCGGTGATACACTGCATGAGGGATCACCTCCTGTCAGTGTATCGACGGAGGCCGGGTAGAACGGTCACTCCCCCGATGTGACTGTTCTACACGGGAGATCGCCGTGGGACATTCGGTATTAAATGGACTACGACGTACAGGACAGTATATGTTGGTTTATTATTTTATTTTTGTTGCAGGAGATCGAGGGCTTCTGGGATTAGGCGATGCAGTAACTATGGTAAATTTAGATTCAATAAAAGGAGTCTGTGGGATTATTTCAAATAAAGGACTTAATTCTGACAGTGTCTTTATTTACTGTATAACTATAGTCTTAGTAATGGAGAGGTGTCTTATTGACACCTCTCCATTACTAACCTGTAGGCTCGATGTCACCTGACAATACAAATATGACATCAACCCCACTTGCCACTGCTACAGGGCAAGTGGGAAGAGCGAAACTAAGCGCCAGACCTGATGTTTTTAGCCTGGGAGGGATGCAAATATCCAAGGCCCCTTCCCAGGCTATTAATACCAGCCTGCAGCTGTCTGCCTAGCCTTTGCTGGTTCGATTTTATAGGGGGACCCCATGCCAATTTTGTTTCTGGGGTTATGTTAATGCTCCTACATAGGCTGGTGCGTGCGTTTAATATTAACGAGGTTATCTGGCTGAAGAGGTAGAACAAGAACATGACATCACCATTTTTTTCTTTACTAATATATCTATTTAGCTGTGGATTTACAAAAACGCACGAAAATCAGCATTAAAAAAAGCGCGGAATTTCCACTGTGTTTTCTGCCAAGAGATGCAGAAAACGCGCAGACGTTTCCCCAAGCAAATCCGCAACGTGCGCACAAAGACTAGTTCTGATGCAACAATGGCAAATGTTACAAAGTCCGACCAAGACACAAGAGGATTCATCAATAGTCATAAAAATAACAGGAAGCAACAATGCAAATGACGGAGAAAACACTTCCCAGAAATAGCGAGAGAACAGTGACTGCAGAATGTGTCCAGGAATGAAAAAAAAAAAAAAAAAAGAATTCAGGGTTTACCACGTTTATAATCCAGTTACCTGCGGATATTGGAGGAACCGGTCTCAGGATGTGGGAGCGACGGTTACAGCCTGCAGACCATGAACTGGATGAGAGGAAAAAGTAGAGAAAACGGACACAGAGCTGCTCTAGAAACGGGTCAGATGTTTTCTATGTAATATATATAATACAACATGCTGGTATAAAATCAAGATGGAATAAAATTTGGATATTTTTTATACAAGGAATTGGGATGTGCAGGTTTCTCTACTTATTCCAGTACACCAGCAGAAGCGTGAGTACAGCTCTGGGGTATAATAAAGGATCAGTAATGTATGTACACAGTGACTGCACCAGCAGAATAGTGAGTGCAGCTCTGGAGTATAATACAGGATATAACTCAGGATCAGTACTGTAATGTATGTACACAGTGACTGCACCAGCAGAATAGTGAGTGCAGCTCTGGAGTATAATACAGGATGTAACTCAGGATCAGTAATGTAATGTATGTACACAGTGACTGCACCAGCAGAATAGTGAGTGCAGCTCTGGGGTATAATACAGGATGTAACTAAGGATCAGTAATGTAATGTATGTACACAGTGACTGCACCAGCAGAATAGTGAGTGCAGCTCTGGGGTATAATACAGGATGTAACTCAGGATCAGTAATGTAATGTATGTACACAGTGACTGCACCAGCAGAATAGTGAGTGCAGCTCTGGGGTATAATACAGGATGTAACTAAGGATCAGTAATGTAATGTATGTACACAGTGACTGCACCAGCAGAATAGTGAGTGCAGCTCTGGGGTATAATACAGGATGTAACTCAGGATCAGTAATGTAATGTACAGGTCCTTCTCCAAAAATTAGCATATAGTGTTAAATTTCATTATTTACCATAATGTAATGATTACAATTAAACTTTCATATATTATACATTCATTATCCACCAACTGAAATTTGTCAGGTCTTTTATTGTTTTAATACTGATGATTTTGGCATACAACTCCTGATAACCCAAAAAACCTGTCTCAATAAATTAGCATATTTCACCCGTCCAATCAAATGAAAGTGTTTTTTAATAACAAACAAAAAAACCATCAAATAATAATGTTCAGTTATGCACTCAATACTTGGTCGGGAATCCTTTGGCAGAAATGACTGCTTCAATGCGGCGTGGCATGGAGGCAATCAGCCTGTGACACTGCTGAGATGTTATGGAGGCCCAGGATGCTTCAATAGCGGCCTTAAGCTCATCCAGAGTGTTGGGTCTTGCGTCTCTCAACTTTCTCTTCACAATATCCCACAGATTCTCTATGGGGTTCAGGTCAGGAGAGTTGGCAGGCCAATTGAGCACAGTAATACCATGGTCAGTAAACCATTTACCAGTGGTTTTGGCAAAGCATTTCAGCCGATGGAAGCATGAAGTGCTCCAAAATCTCCTGATAGCTAGCTGCATTGACCCTGCCCTTGATGAAACACAGTGGACCAACACCAGCAGCTGACATGGCACCCCACACCATCACTGACTGTGGGTACTTGACACTGGACTTCAGGCATTTTGGCATTTCCTTCTCCCCAGTCTTCCTCCAGACTCTGGCACCTTGATTTCCGAATGACATGCAAAATTTGCTTTCATCAGAAAAAAGTACTTGGGACCACTTAGCAACAGTCCAGTGCTGCTTCTCTGTAGCCCAGGTCAGGCGCTTCTGCCGCTGTTTATGGTTCAAAAGTGGCTTTACCTGGGGAATGCGGCACCTGTAGCCCATTTCCTGCACACGCCTGTGCACGGTGGCTCTGGATGTTTCCACACCAGACTCAGTCCACTGCTTCCTCAGGTTCCCCAAGGTCTGGAATCGGTCCTTCTCCACAATCTTCCTCAGGGTCCGGTCACCTCTTCTCGTTGTACAGCGTTTTCTGCCACATTGTTTCCTTCCAACAGACTTACCATTGAGGTGCCTTGATACAGCACTCTGGGAACAGCCTATTTGTTAAGAAATTTCTTTCTGGGTCTTACCCTCTTGCTTGAGGGTGTCAATGATGGCCTTCTTGACATCTGTCAGGTCGCTAGTCTTATCCATGATGGGGGTTTTGAGTAATGAACCAGGCAGGGAGTTTTTAAAAGCCTCAGGTATCTTTTGCATGTGTTTAGAGTTAATTAGTTAATTCAGAAGATTAGGGTAATAGGTCGTTTAGAGAACCTTTTCTTGATATGCTAATTTATTGAGACAGGTTTTTTGGGTTTTCAGGAGTTGTAGGCCAAAATCATCAGTATTAAAACAATAAAAGACCTGACAAATTTCAGTTGGTGGATAATGAATCTATAGTATATGAAAGTTTAATTGTAATCATTACATTATGGTAAATAATGAAATTTAACACTATATGCTAATTTTTTGAGAAGGACCTGTATGTACACAGTGACTGCACTTTATATGTAGGTTACTTGTGTATCTTGGTGCTTCAGTGTGAACGTGCGATCAGCAGCCATATTAGACTATGGACAATCCTGCTTTCAGTAATGGGCCATGTGTGACAGCCGTTCTTCCAGCCAGAACATTACATGCAATCTCCATTATTGCTTTAAGCAGTCTGGGGATTTCTGCAGGATATTTTGCATTATCTGCTGTTGGTATCTCACACATTTTATGAAAGTTGCAAACAAATATCGAGGAGAACAGAACATCGAGAACCTGAGGTCAAGCGTCAAAAAGCTACAAACAAAACCCCAGAAATTGTGATAACTGCGGGCTCTGATAAGACAAGAACGGGCGGCCATCAGTCAGGAACACAGAACAACTTCCTGTAGAAGTGAAATCAGTGCAGGAGCAGGACGGCTGCCGGGGGAGAGCGGCCAGCACTGGCGGTCAGGCTTATCTCGTATGGTTTAGATTCTGGGGTTAGATAGCGGCTCGTGCAATCACAGAAGATCTCAGCGTCATCACAAAGAGCGGAGCAGAGATATAGGACTTCCCCGTGACTCATCATTGCTGATGCTGGAGGGCCCCTTATTGTAGTGATAATTATTATTAAATAATATTATTACAGTTTGCACACATTATCATCGCTGTCCCCGATGAGGCTCAGTGATGACAGACCCCCAGGAGGCCGTCTGCAGGGCGCACGGTTCCCCAGGAGGCTGCTTTTGGGTGCACGTTCCCTCTGGCTCCAGGCTATAAACATAAGGATGAATGACCTCGGGGAGATCAAAACAGAACACTGCCCCCATCCCTTAAGGGAAATATGCAAATGTAGAAAAGCTGCGGAGACACCATCACGTGTTTCTCAATGCAAGCAATGAATAGCCAGGTCTTTCACCGGGAAGGAACAACCACGGGAAGGGCAGCATCCAATAAAGCAAAACCACCTATGCCAAAACATGGTATCCATCCACAGACAGCTGTTTCGGGGTATTTGCCCCTCATCAGTGTGGAGTAGGAAACTGGCTATTAGGAGCAGTGCCTAGTGAAAAGGCTGGTTGTTCCTTCCCGGTGAAAGACCTGGCTATTCATTGCTTGCGTTGAGAAACACGTGATGGTGTCTCCGCAGCTATCCTACATGCATTTGCATATTTCCCATAAGGGATGGGGGCAGTGTTCTGGATCACTGCGTTGAGAAACACGTGATGGTGTCTCCGCGGTGTTGGATGTTTTGATCTCCCCGAGGTCATTCATCCTTATGTTTATAGCCTTTTCACTAGGCACTGCTCCTAATAGCCAGTTTCCTACTCCACACTGATGAGGGGCAAATACCCAGAAACAGCTGTCTGTGGATGGATACCATGTTTTGGCATAGGTGGTTTTCCTTTATTGGATGCTGCCCTTCCCGTGGTTGTTCCTTCCCGGTGAAAGACCTGGCTATTCATTGCTTGCATTGAGAAACACGTAATGGTGTCTCCGCGGCTTTTCTACATCCCTCTGGCTCCAGGGTCATAAATCACCGCACATCACTCAGCACGTGACTAACTACAAGCAGGAGCTCCGCACCAGCAGCCAGGAGGATAACTGGAAGTCACAGAAAGACAAAAATCAGGGAGACCTCACAGGAGCCGCGAGAGGGGCAGACATATCCATGGTCACAAGTATTCTTAAATGTTCTGGAAGAGTCGCAATATGAGCACATTTTTGATTTACAGATTTAGAACGGGATTACACGGAGATCTTACATCCGACAACATCCCACAACGTCGCATTGCAACTTTCCGCGCCACAAGTCACGTGGCACTTGTGTCACAGACGTCAATGCGACTTGTCTGGGAATATTGCGGTCATCCAACCGGACAGCGCCGAAGACAGCGGAAAGGCATGGGAGCGACCGGTGGTGCTCTACCTGTTCACTGCCGGCCGGCTGACGCTTCTGCGAGCTTCGCTGACACCGGGAAACATTGGCGCACTCAGGTTTTAATCCGGGTTCATGTCAGTGCTTCCATCAGGGCCATCTTTAATGAAGCAGATGGAGACACTTTGTGCTGTCCGCCCTGATTTTCAGCAGTGTCCGCCTTTCTGACGGTCATCCCGACATGTGGCTAAAACGTGATGTGAACAAAGCCTTACATGTATGTGCACAAAATGAAGGGCATCATAGTAAGTCCCACTATTCCACCTGCTGATTGCTCACCAAAACCCCCTCTACCACCGGCCAAACATCCCAGTGAGCTGGCCTGGATGCCATCTCTGCTGCCACCACCGCCCTCAGACACGGTGTGACTTGGTCAGTGAGGGTCCAGATGTAGAGACCTCACTGCTCAGCAGAGCACGACAGTCCTCCGACCCTCAAACACTTTTCACGACGCCAATCTTAGGCCTCAGACAAGACGAGATCTCTGTCGGGCACTTCTGCTCCATCATTTCAGTGATCGGTAGGGGTCTGGGCTCAAGACCCCCTGGTGACCGATCCTTTTAACTTGTCACTGTGAGACATCAAAAGCTTCCTAAGAAGAGAGCAGTACTTTATAATGGTAAAAAACCCAACACCTTAAAAGGGTTTTCTAGGAGTAGATTCCTGATGATTAGGAGAGGCAATCAATGGGGGTCCGACTTATCCAACCCTGCCAATCAGCTGATGTAAAAGGGGCCCAAAAAAAATAACCTGTAAATGAATCAGATCTGACTATGGCAGCTGATGTTGACAACTGGAGAGCCGTGGGGTGTTGGCAGCTCTGAAGGAGGGGTACCGGGTGGAGGCCGGGGCACGGCCACTTCTGGAGAAGTCACTGACTCAGTGGAAGCTTCACGATGTGTTAGTGCAAGCCCCAGACTGCAGAACATCAGAGCCGGCCGCTGCTGCGTTTCCTGTTGGAGGAAGTCACTTAGTCATAGGCGACCTCCGACACCAGGGAAATCAAAAAGGGGCTCTTAAAGGGGCGTCCACATAAGACATTTACATGATGGTCAGAAGACCCTTGCACTGGGGATCTGTGGGGTCCCTTACTTATGAGACATACTGTGGTTATTAGTCCCATCAGCTATGCAAGTGGTCACCCAGCTTTCCTGGAAACAGGACTATGATAGGTAGGAAGGATCATCACTTTAGACTTGTGACTTGGTCTCCATCATGCTGGAGAAAACATCATCACATTGCTCCAGAGACCATTCATGTGTGGGGCTTCTCATCCATGGAGGGGCTCAATCATAATTTTCCTAAGAAAATGACCATGAGTTAAGAACGGGAGATCTAATCATCCTCCAAGAACACCTTTTCCAATTATATAGGACAATGTGGTGATGACGCTTCCCCCATGATGGAGACCAGGTCACAAGGAAAAAGTGATAATTAAGTAGCTGATAAGAAAAACAGACATTTTGGGTCCATGTCCGGGAAACTTTGCATTTCCCATTGAGAACCTGCGGTCGTCAATCGTCAAAAAGAGAAAACCCAGAGCTATTGATAACTCCGAGCTCTGATAAGACAAGAACGGGCGGCCAGCAGTCAGGATCTGCCGAAAAGCCGATATCCAGCTGTCGGGGAGAAGGGCAGAAGCCTGGGGAGCGAGGGGCGGCGGAAGCCTGGAGAGCGAGGGGCGGCGGAAGCCTGGGGAGCGAGGGGCGGCGGAAGCCTGGAGAGCGAGGGGCGGCGGAGGCCTGGAGAGCGAGGGGCGGCGGAGGCCTGGAGAGCGAGGGGCGGCGGAGGCCTGGAGAGCGAGGGGCGGCGGAGGCCTGGAGAGCGAGGGGCGGCGGAGGCCTGGAGAGCGAGGGGCGGCGGAGGCCTGGAGAGCGAGGGGCGGCGGAGGCCTGGAGAGCGAGGGGCGGCGGAGGCCTGGAGAGCGAGGGGCGGCGGAGGCCTGGAGAACGAGGGGCGGCGGAAGCCTGGAG